>NC_091436.1:169995992-170202589 GCF_964237555.1 Oryctolagus cuniculus | reverse complement strand
GTGCAGGTGAATAGCAGGGGTAACTTTTAGTGTTTTATTGAATAGCAATGTATCTGTGATTGACAGCAATTCAAAATACGTTTCAGAATTGCAAGTGGAAGGATACTGAATGTTCCCCAAACAAAGAAATGATGATGCTGTAGATGTCTGCATATGGCAGTCATCATACCCTGATCAGAACACATTGTGTCAAGTGTTGAAATGTCATGCTGTACCATGAATCTGAGCAATTACTATCTGCCTATAAAAATAAACTATATACTTGAGTCATATATATGTGAATGGTAGCTTCTCAAAAGAATTACACTTGAACAAACAGAGAAGCTCACATACTCCAAGCTCCCTATCTAGTAACTAAGGCAGAGAGATGGAAGAGACAGGCCCAGCCCTGGCCTGATGTAGGACTGGCAAAGGTTAGGCATAAGTTCCATTCTTCCTCTGGGTGGTTCAGATGGAACCTTTTTTTTTTTTTTCCTCCTCCTTACTCTGTCCTTACCCTGCATTTCCCAAAGAGCATTCCTACATACGACCTTGGACATACTACCTGGCCTCCCTCAGAACCAAAGTTGCTATCTGTAAACAGGCTGGTGCTTTATACCAGCCAGGTGTCCTGTGAAAAATAAGGAGCACATGAATGCAGTGCCTAAGTCAGTGCCCTGAAGAAGAGGAGACACCGTTGTCAGGGTCACTCTGGGTCCTCACCTTAGTTGTGGCTTTCTTCACATCTCTATTATTAGGTTCTGTGTGTTATTGTTGGTTTCAGGAACGGGAGATTCAGAAAAAGCACAATCATAATAAAGAAGCCAAGGATATGCCATCCTGAAAAGACTGAAGGACAGCAGACAGAAGACACACTTGAGTTAAAGCAACAACAAAAATCCCAGTGCCGGGAGGGAGAGTGCAGAAGGGCAGGGAGCCTGGGGGAAGAGCTCCCCACTGCAGGCTGAAAGCCCACTGCTGCCTGATGCCCCCAGCCTCCCTCATGCCTGGGAAACCCAGCAGCCCTGGGCTCAGAGCATCAGTGGTGCTGCTGCACAGCGGCTCCCTCCAGGGCCAGACAAGCAGACACTGCTGGGTGCATTGGGAAGGGATCCCCATCCTCTCCCTGGGTCCTCACACCTTCCTCTTCCACAGGCACAGGGGAGCTGAGACCCTCCCTCTCCCCACCTGCCCCTGACCAGCCCTGCCTGGGGCAGCCCCCCTGGCACTCAGCATCACTCACCTGAGCAGTGTGCAGGGGCTCTGGCTGGAGCTGTGGAGAGCAGCACAGCCAGGCCTCTTTATCCTTCCCTGAGTCCCAGTGCTCAGGGACACTCTCACTGCTGTCAACATGTCAGTGTCAGGAGTTTGGCTCTGCCAGGGGAAAAGGCTCCTTGTGCACTCTGTGGACCCCTGGAGCCAGCTCTGCCCTCTCCCTGCTGGGCCCTCATTTGCTGAGCCCAGAATCCTCCTGGTCCTAATTGTGGTGAACCTGCCCTGATGAGCAGAAGGCAGCTGGGTGAGGAGCAGGTGCAGAGGGCTCTGGGTTCCTGGGACCTGATTATGTTCTCATCCCACCCCCTCCTCTCACCACCAAACTCAGGACCAACTGGGAAGGAGTATTGTAGAGTCAGCAGTGGACACTTTCTCAACTTGTTTTCAAATTTTTAAAAATATGTATTTATTTATTTATTTTAGAGAATAACACAGCATTAAAAAAGTCAGAGAAGAGACAGAGAGATCTTTCATCCTCTGGTTCACTTCCCAAATGGCCACAATGACAAGGCTGGGCCAGATAGAAGCCAGGAGCCAGGAACTCCATCCAGATCTCAATGTGTCTGGCAGGGGTCCAAGTACTTGAGCCGTCCTTTGCTGCTTTCCCAAGCAAATTTGCAAAAGGCTAGGTCAGAAGTGGAGCAACCGGGACACAAACCAGCTATTCAGAGTAACTTTAGATTCACTATGAATGTTTGATTGGATATTTGTATTTGTGCCAAATGTATTGTTGGGATTTTTTCATAGAGTTTATATTAAATCTGCAGTTGGCTTTACATAGTATTGACTGATTTAAAATATTAAGTCTACCACCCATGAGGATGGGATGTCTTTCCATTTATTGTTTTAATTTCTTTTAGCAATGATTTGTAGTTTTTAGTGTACAAGTTCTTTTGCTTTTATGTTGAGGTTATTCCTAGTATTTTATTCTTTTTTATACTATTTTATTTTCAGATGTATTAGTTCACTCCCCAAATGGCTGCGATGGACATGGTTGGGCCAGGCTGAGGCCAGGAGCCGGTACCTTGTTATGAGTCTCCCATGTGAGTACAGGGGCCCAAGCTCTTGGGCCACCTTCCACTGCTTTCCCAGGCCATTAACAAAGAGTTGGATCAGGAGAGGAGCAGCTAGGACAGAAACCAGTGCCCATATGGGATGCTAGCACCTCAGGCTGAGGCTTAACCTACTATGCCACAGTGCAGGCCCCTGAAGTAGGCAACCTTGTCTTGTTCTTCTTATTGGAAGCAAAGCTTTAGTGTTTTACCCTGGAGGATGATGTGAGCCCGAGGTGTGCAATTGTGGCCTTCAATATGTCGAGGTATTTTTCTCCTAACCCCTGGTTTCCCAGGGTATTTTAATGAAGGGCACTGAGTTTTGTGAAATGTTTTTTCTGTGTCAATTGAGAGGGTTATGTGATTTTTCCTTCATTCATTGCTAAATCCAATGTAATTTTTTTCTGCCAGTGTATATAAAATATGCTAAAATAAACATTTGGGGTATAGAGTTGGGTCTAAGGATATACAGAAGCATCTCCCCATATCAATCTGTTTCTCTCTGATTCCATTTCAAAGAAAATGAAAAATTTTAAATGAAAAAATAAAATTTATGCAGATAAAACATCCTCAAAAGGAATACAATACATTAAGGTATTTTTAAAAATGGGCTTAATGTCCATGGATGTCACTTTTATAAAGCTTATAGAAATCCTTCTGCAAATTGTTTATAGATAATATAAAAAGAGAATAAAATTAGCTTGTAGCTTTTATTTCTCTTAAATTCGGTAAGCTCTTTTCTGCCCAAAGATTCCTTATTCACCAAAGAATCTCACTAACTCTCTGTTTGAACATATTCTCCCATTATTTTCATCAAAATGGTCTTATTAAAATGAGAATAGAGGCCCACATTGTGGCTCAGGGGGTTAAGATGCACCTGTGATGTCAGCACCTCTTACAGGGATGGTTTCTGATCCAGCTCCCTACTAAGGCACTTGAAAAAGCAGTAGCAGAAGGTCCAAGTGCTTTGGCCTCTGCCACCCATGGGGGAGAGCCAGGTAGAGTTCCAGGCTCCTCACCTCTGCTTGGCCAGGCACCAGGTGAGGCAGCCCTTTAGGGAGTGGACCAGGAGGAGGAAGAATTCTCTTGCTGCCTTGTCCTCTCTTTCTGTAACTCTGCTTTTCAAATAAATGAATACATGGTTCTGGTGCCCCACTGGTCTGTTGTCTGATGAATGCAATGGATGGGGAAGATATGCAGAGGGAAGATCACATGGCCAGCCTGGAAGGAGAGAGAGACAGAGAACACACACTCCAGGCCCAAGGTGGCTTGGCTTATATAACCAACCTTCTGAGAACTCCCCTCCATGACTTAAAGAACTCCCACTGGGCCCACCTCCAGGCACCATAACTTGATGAAGTCTCAACACTGGATCCAATAGCCCATAACATTAACCCATGAATCATTAATAGAACATTTTGAGGACAAGGCTGTTAAGCTATAGGGCTTTAAAGGACTTCTAAACTACATAGCAGCTAATATGAAGATTTACCTCTTTGTGATATAAAGGGAGAGGTTACTAACAGTGGTTAAATATGCTTGCCATTCTGCAGCTGTTTTGATTAGCTCACATTATTCTAAGCAGTGCTCTTTCAGTTTGTCAGAAAGGGGAAAAGACATCTTGGTAAATAATATATAGATACGCTAATATAAATGTTTCTATTATTTTGTACTTTTCAGGGTAAAAAGAAACTCTTTTTCACGCACAAAAGCAACACCTAATTGTCAACAGATTAAATTAAAAATTATTTCGGCCATCTTTTAATTCTTCTGTCGATTATTAACATTCACGAGCAATTTATGACACAACTAACCACCTGTGGACGTGTTGATGATGCCTTCACAAATCTAAGCTTGTGAATTCATTGTGCACGTTCCCTCCGTTTCCCTGACATACACGATGGAAACATTTACACTAAAAGGACGTCTGTATCACTGGATTATAATCTAGTACAAAAAACCCATGCGTGCGTGCGTGCGTGCGTGCGACATTACCAGATGGCTGACCGCAGCAATACATGTGGAAAGGACCAGTCTTTACAGAACAACTCTCTGCTCCCAGAGCTGTGCTTCGTGAGCCGCGCCCCTTGAGTGGGAGAGCCACGTGGAGGATAAAACGGTATGCACCTCTGCGCACACGGGGAGAAACCTGGGCCTGGAAGAGCCGCTTCCGCAAGCGCTGAGAAAAGCGCACCTGGAAAGGAGGAGCTACAAGGGCCCTGGACCCTCCACAGGCTGCGGCGTGGTAGGTGATGGGCGCCTTCCAAGGGGACTCCAGGTCCAGGCCGAATCCGTCTCCACAAGGACCGGGGGCGCTGGGTTAACAGGCAGAGGCAGGTGGAGGGGAGCCACGAGCCGCCTCGACCCAGCCTCCCGCCTTCTCCGTCTCTTCCAAAGCAAAGAGCCGCCCACGTCTGCAGCCTCCGGCCTGCTCCGGCTTCCTCCGGGTTCCGCCGTCAGTGCCCCGCGTCGCCACCCTGGACCGCGGCGTCCTCCGGCCCGGACACGCTCGGCGCCGCGGCGCGGGCCCTGTGACAGGCAAGCCTTCGGGAGTGGCCCCGCGCGGGGACGAGGTGGCCGAGTGGTTAAGGCGATGGACTGCTAATCCATTGTGCTCTGCACGCGTGGGTTCGAATCCCACCCTCGTCGGCGTCCTGCTTTTAGGGCTGGCAAACGGCTCACGGGCGGCTGCAGCGTGCGCTCCCTCTGGTTCTGTGGCCTTTGCCCGCTTGAGCTGCGCGCCCACTTCTCCGGGTCCGGGCCTCCTGGCGGGGCCGCTTCCCCCTCCTCCCTCTCTCCCGTTTTGTAACAGGCCTGAGCTTGCATCCATGGCATTGATTTGGCAGACGTCCGAGGACATCTTGCCGCTGTCACCCCGATTTCACTCCACGTAGCCCCTTTCTCGGTGTTTGCCACACTCCTGAAAGGGCCGTGACGTCTAGGCGGATCTCCCGCCGGGCCGGGTTCCCGAGCCTCCGAGTGGCAGACGGCGCCCTGAGTGTAGGCGGCGGGAACCGGGTGGGAGCGCTCCCAGCGCTGCTTCTGCCACCGCCCAAGAGGGCAGTTCCAGGGGAAAGTGAGGCGAACTCTGGCGAAGGAGGAGGGAACGCAGTTGAGTGTCCGAGGGATGGAGACAGGAGTTTTACTTTAATTAATCAATTGATTTCATTTTTATTTAATTAAAGGAAGTTTTATTTTGGTGTTAGAAGAATGTATTGGTCATGCACCTGGAATCCTTTATGGATCTTGCTAACAACTGATGGTTTTATTTATTTATTTGAAAGAGTTACAACAACTGATGCTTTTCAAACAAAAGTTGGAAAGGTAAGGATTGTAGCTCTGTGCAGTGTAGGACATGGTGCTGTGCTGTAGGCATTCCCTGAGTCACTCAGTGGCCGCTCACACCTCTCCCAGGGTCCCGCAGGGCACTGTTCTTGTTCCTGGAGAGCACTGCCTGCTGCCTCAAGTGTAGGCTTCTCCCTGGAGGCTTTCACCCAATTGACCACTGCAATCCTATCTTCAAAACCTATGCAGTTTGCCTGAGTGTGAGAACTCAAAAAATATGGAATATAGGGAGTGAGAGCACAGAATAAGTGACAGCTCTGAAGTACAAAGGAGTAGGAATTAAAGATATAAAAATTGGAAATAAGAGCCTAACCAGGAATGATACACCAATAAAAATTACTTAAATATATGTGTGTGTATAGTGAACCAAAGAGGAGGTACAACAGAAGATATAATGTTGCTAAATTTGAGAGATGGTAACGAGGTTGGTCTAAATATCACAACTTTCCCATGGCAGCCTCTCCCATGTACCTGACATGGAGAACAAGACAAATCAGCACTGCCTGAAGTAGTCATTGAGGTTTGACTCAGAGGAAGGGATTAAGTGTCTGGGAATGAAATTAACAGTGGTGTATTCAAACCGAGCCATGAAGAGTTTACTGAGCAACAAGAATAGACAGGAAGTGTCGAGATGAATATGCAGCTGAGAATAGCTCAGTGGAAAAATGTGGTTACAGTTGGTGTGCTAGAATGTAGGTGCCCCATATAAGCATAATTGGGTAATTCCTTTATTGATGTTGGATTGCTAAAACTTGATTGAACTTAGACTCTCAAGCATAAAATAATAACTAAACAAATCTAAAGAGTAGGAGGCATGGAAGAGAAACTGGAAACATACTGCTTAAAAGACTTATTTATTTGAAAGCATTACAGAGAAAGAGGGAGAGACAGAAACAGAGAGAGCTTCCGTCTGCTGGTTCACTTCCCAAATGGTAGCAACAGAGCAACAGCTGGAGCTGGGCCAGGTGGAAGCCAGGAGCCAGGAGCTAGCAGCTTTGTCTGGGTCTCTCAAGTGGGTGGCAGAAGCCCAAACACTTGGGCCATGTTTTGCTGCTTTCCCCAGGCAGCTGAATCAGACCTGGAGCAGCCAGACACAAACCAGCACCCATATGGGTGCCAGCATCCTAGGTGGCGGCTTACCCCAGGGCCGGCCCTGGAACTGGAAATCTTGATCTGCAGGACACCCTGCTCAGCGGGAAGCACACCAGCTACCTCTCACCTCTAGCATACTTAGACTGCTTCTCAGCAACACCATTGACATAGGAAGATGAACTCTGCATCGATTTTCCTGTGAAATCTTCCACAAGATTTGAAGTCGCAGTGGCTGGAAGCCTCTCCCACTTGGTGAAAGAGATAGATCAGCTTCTAGAAGCTCAGAGGACCCTAAGCAGGTTGCCTATGAAGGTCCATATCCAGGTCAATCATAATCAAGTTCCTGAAAATTAAGACAATGAAGCTCCCAAAGCAGTCTGAGAAAAATAGCGCATTACCTACAAGGGAGCAAAGATTATCAAGTGACAGTGACCTTGCAATAAACCTCACCCCTGAGGCATGGATCCCCTGACCCTATTGAGTTCTGAGTCTGACTGGTAGTGCTCAGAGACTCTTTGGGTCCCCAGGCATCGGGGTCAATTCAGGTCAGTGTCCGTTTGCATCTCTTTGCCATTGCACAGCCCCCCCCCCCCCATGTAAGTGATCCCATTTCCCATGAGGAAGACTGAGAAGCTCATCAGTGAAGGTTTGTGGCAGAGTCCCCAGGGAGCCTGGGTTCCCCTTTGCTGCAGGGGCTCTGAGTTTCTGAAGTGGTTCAAGTGAGAGTTAAGTGAGGAGTTGTGAGCACGTGGCCTAGCAATTCAAGGCAGAATTCAAGTCAGACAGACATGCTTTCTGTGTATACAAATCAGAGATTTTGAGGGCTTGCCTCCTTAGCGCAGTAGGCAGCGCGTCAGTCTCATAATCTGAAGGTCCTGAGTTCGAGCCTCAGAGGGGGCAGCTGAACTTTTGTCCCAAGTTAAGGCTCTGGGGCCAGTGTTGACAATGCATTCCCCTATGCATTCCCCTATCAGCACCACCATCAAGGAAATACAAAAACCTTAACAGTAGATAAAAGGCTCAGGTGATCTCCAAATGCTTCTACTTCAGTTCTTAGGGTGCCATTATCCCAAAGATTTCATGAGTCAGACCAATCTACTGTCTGTGAGTACTTGGTAATGGAGGTGGCAGTTGTTCTAGGATCCTGGGACTGTCCTCTGATTGTATTTGGTGCAGCTATGGTGAAAAGCACTTCCTGTGGAACTCCCTATTGTGCAAGGGCAGATCTATTAATCTAAATTGTCTCGGCCATTGCAGTCTCCCTTAGGCCTTGGACACCTTCCTTTGTGGTACCCTAAGGTCTGATAGTTGACTAAATTTAGAAGAGTCCATACTTGGTGCAGTTTTGATTCCTTAACCAACCCACGAATTTTCAGAGCCATTCCCAGTCCCTCAAATAAAAATGAAATTCAGAATCTCCACTTAGTGGCTTCACCAATGAATTTTGCCTGATCTAATTTTATGTTCCTTCTGTGTGGACCATTCTCACTCTGATCTCCACCTCAAATCCCGAACAATCCAGAAACGGTTTCTGAAGTAAAGATTAAATATGTTCTGATATACATGGCTTCGCTGCAACACCTATCTTGCTCTGAAACATATTCCTGACCTTTTATGACTTTGCATAGCATCCTTTGCTACCACAATCACATTGGCCATCATGGGGTCATCAGTTTCATAAACACCTAGAGGAAAATCTGACCCCTCCTGTATGGACCTTGCCAAAGCAAAAACATCAGGCGGAATCTAATCCAGCCCATCAGTCTAGTTGTGCATTTATGGAAAATAATGCGGAGAATACATTTTTTCCTCCAACAACCTTTGATTTAAGGAATACACATTTCATGCATTTCATAAGTACAACTTTAGGAACATAGTGATTCTTCCCACTGTACCCTCCCTCCCACCTCTCTTCCTCCTCCGTATGCTAACTCCATTCTTATTTTTTCTAGTATCTATATTCAATTATCTTTATACACATATGATTATACTAAGAGTTCAACAAATAGCATGAAATTAAAAAAAATGTTCTTCAGCTGTTGAGACAAGGGCTGTTCAAAGTCATTGCATCTCAAAGTGTTGATTTCCCTTCTATAGTTTACCTTTTTGGTGCTCTATTTGTATTAGGGAGAATGTATGGTATTTTTCCTTTTGGGACTGGCAACAGCATGTTTCATGGCACCACAGGAATGGGTATAATTCAAATGTCAAGAAGTCTACTGCACAAATGTCCCAGTTCTTTAATCGATGAAATTAAATTTCAAAGGCAGTACAAACATTATAGATAACAACAGATTTCAGAGACACTCCCAAAGAACACATGTTGGATACTACTAAGGTCTTCTTTCCTTATTTTTATCCAATCTGATAATCTAGGCCAACTGAAGTAGAAGTTAATCATTTTATCATGATGTGTAGGTAAATGAACATTTAATTCCCAAACGAGTTGTAGAAAATAAGTGAGAAAAAAATAATGCTGTTTGTATCAAGTACAATGAAATGGAAGTGAAGGAAATAAGAGCTAGAGGATAATGTTGGAAAGATTAGTAATACTAAGATTATATTGCATTTTCACAAGTGTTCTCACCTACTGTCCCCATAAGCCACCGATGTGGCAGAGAAGTGGCAGTGAGGGCATCTCAGCACCCACACATCACACCCCATTTCAGGTGCCTTATTCTGTCCGGGTGCGGTCTCCCCAAAGGAAGCCACAGAGAAGCTCCAGAGTGTTACTTGGAAGACAGTGAAAGAGACACAGGGAAAACAAAACCGACAACACAGCAGTCAGGTAACCTTGTGCATCAGCCAAGGTGGGACTGTTAAGTACTGCCTTGGAGGTTCTGTGTTTTTAGAAGTCCGATCTGTATGACTGGGACATACCCCAGACAGGACCCTCCCCCTCCCCACAGTGAAGGAATCCACTGGAAATAAAGTGAGTCCCAGTTTCCTCAGCCCACTAGGAAGACAGTGCTTGGAACACAAAAGTTTGAGAAGCACCTGAATCTCTAAGCAGGATGATTGGTGACGTCCATCTACATGAGGCCAGTCTGTGAAGAATGCGCAAAAGACAGTACAGAGTCAAAGAATGTGAACCAACAACTTATCTGAAAAGAAGTCCTGAAAACTGTCCCATTAGTAACCACTACAAAAAGCACATTAAACACCTAAGAATAAATTTTATTAAGAAGATGAGAGATCTGTACCCTCAAAATATAAAATATTGATAAAAGACATTGAAGACACAAATAATAGAGATAGCCAGTCTTCACGGATTGGAACAATTCACACAGTTAAAATGTAGTGGGCGAGGTAGGGTCTAAACCCCTATTCCAGGTCATTTTCTTTTACCTATTGAAGCATTCTAAGTTCAGGCACAAATACAGTGCACAAAGTGATGGAACAAGGACATAAGCCTCAGCCATTCTTGCTCATTGCCCAAAAGATAGATAAACATAGGAATGTATTCCTTGCCTTTGAATCTCAATTGGGCCTCATACCCTATTGCCTTCACACCCCCACCCTGTATTCTTTTCCAGGCTCCCAAGGCCCATCAGTGTGCATACAGGCAGCTGGTCACCCACCTCTACGAATTTATTTTCTCTGAAGAAATGCGGTCTGGCTGTAAATTCGTACACTGCCTCCTCTCTAGTCTGCGCCTCTTTTCCTAACACAAAGTGATCAAGTTTATTTAAATAGAGGAAAAAAACACGCACTTGGGCATGGCTCAGGAACAGAGTGGGCCAGGAAGGGACAGGATGGGGAGAGAAGTACAGAAATGGTGCCCTGGAGAGAGCAAGCCCCTCCAAGTTGCTGGCTTCTGGTGAGGTGGAAAGGGGCGTGGTTACCTCATACCACCTCCAAGTCCCAGGTGAGGGGAGATACATCCTGGGAAAGGGGTTATTTGACTGTCAGGTAGTGGATAGGATTACATTGGGCAGGGGAGGTGTGGCTTCCAGCTTGTGGACTTAATCTAGCACCCTGCCTGATCCCATATAAAAAATGTCACTGGTAATCAAAGTAATAAGCAGATTCACTTCAAATCTACTATAAATCCATAGTAATCAAAATAACATGGTACTGGCATGAAGACAGACATGTAAAGCAATGGGACTAAATTGGGTGTCTGCTGCAGTGGTTAAAGCACTAGTTGAGATGCCTACACCCCATAATCAGAGTGCCTGAATTCCAGAGTGCTGAGTTGGAATTCCAGTTCCAACCCAATATCAGCTTCTGCTAATATACAGCCTGGGAGGCAGTAAGTTTTGGCTCCATTACTTGGGTGCTTGTTTTTCTGGTTTCTGGCTTTGGCCCAGGGCCAACACTGGCTGTTGGATGAATTTGGGGAGTGAACCAGTGGATGGAAGACCTTTCTCTCCCTCTCTCTTTCAAATAATCAGAAACTGGATGTGAGGGCGATCTGCCTGTGATCTCTGCCACCCCATTGATCGCCAGGGTTGATTCAGCTGATCTGGCTGGCTAGGCGGGTGTCCCCTTCCTCCTTCACCTTCCAGGTCCCTCCTGAAGCTGCGTGCTCAGTGGAAGAGGACAACCTTCCCCGCTAGAGGAGGACCGGTCTTCGGTCAAGGGTATATGAGTAGCTGCGCTCCCCTGCTAGAACCTCCAAACAAGCTCTCAAATAGTTAGAAATTAAAAGCAAAACAATAGAGAGTCCAGTAAAAAACCCAAACATATTTGAATATAGTCTTTGGGTTTTTGACAAAGGCATCAAGAATATACAATCAAGAAAGGATAATCTCTTCACGAAATGGTGTTGGGAACCTGGGTACTACATGCAGAAGAATGAAAATTAGAACTGTATCTTCCCAATACAAAACACCAACTAAAAATGTACTGACAACTTAAAGGTAAGACCAGAAAATCTAAAATTCCTAGAAGAAGAAAGGTAGAGGAGAAGCTCCTAGTTGTGAGTCATAGTCATATTTCTTTGGATGGGACACTAAATCTCAGGCAACAATGGCAAAAAGTAGACAAATAGGACTGCAGAAACATAAAAATCTTTTGCAAATCAAAGGAAACCAACAGTATTATGAGAAGGCAGCCCAGGGTTATGGAAAAGTATTTACAAACTACATATCTGATTAGAGGTTATGAAAAAAAATTACATAGGCCTGCGCCGCAGCTCAATAGGCTAATCCTCCACCTGTGGCGCCCACCCCAGGGTTCTAGTCCCCAGGGCACCGGTTCTGTCCAGTTTGCTCCTCTTCCAGTCCAGCTCTCTGCTGTGGCCCAGGAGTGCAGTGGAGGATGGCCCAAGTGCTTGGGCCCTGCACCCCATGGGAAGCACCCCAGGAGAAGCACCCGGCTCCTGGCTTCGCATCAGCACAGTGCGCCGGCTGCAGCGGCCATTGGGGGGTGAACCAATGGAAAAGGAAGACCTTCCTCTCTGTCTCTTTCATTGTCCACTCTGCCTGTCCAAAAAAAAAAAAAAAAAAATACATAGAGAAAGTTCACCACAAGACAAATCGCAAAATACACCCAACACTGGAATAAAGAAGGTTTATTGTGGGATGGGGGAAACCCAACAGGATGCCTCCCATGCATGAGAGAATAGCAGCCTGTAAGAACAGGTCTTATAAAGCTTTGCAGAGGTGAGGAAGTGGGAGCAGTGAATCCCGTTAGGGTGGGGGTGACACTTGTGCTTGGGCCATTTGGTCACCTGACTTCTAGTAAGCCAGGCTGGGCTTAGGATTGAAGCTTATTGTACAAAATGGCAGTGCAGCCACAGCCTAAGGTCGTACTCCAGATAATATGGTAACATTTTACTAACACGTCAGACACTCACCCAACTCAACAGAAAATCTGATGAAAACCTGGCAAAGAATCTGAAGGGACATTTTACCAAAGATGAGGCAACAAGTATATTTAGAAAAGCTCAGCAGGGAAGCACAAATCAAAACTACAGTGAAATATGATCTCAAATCTATTAGAATGACTATCATCAAAAAGTACAACTTAGCAAGTGCTTGGGGAGGTGTGAATTAAAAAGAACCTTGCACTCTATTGGTGGACAATGAATTAGTGGAGCCATTATGGAAAATAGTATGATGCTTCCTCACCAAAATAAAGACAGAATTTGCATGGATCAAGCAATGTCACGACTGGTCACCCACTAAAAGGAAATGAAATCTGTTTACCGAGAGATACTGGGGCATCCATGTACAAGACAGCTTTATTCAAAATAGTCTAGGCATGACCTCAATATCACTGTCCATGAGCTAGTAAATGGAAAAATAAAATGTGGTATAGACACACAAAGGCATGTAATTCAGCCTTTAAAATAACAAGAAAGAAAGGGGGAGAAAGAGAGGGAGGGAGGTAGAGAGACCTGTCACTGAAGCAGCATGGAAGAGCCCCGAGGGCGCCATGATGGATTAACTCAGGACCACAGAGAAGAAGGCACGTGATTGCCCTCAGGGGTGGGATCTAAAAAGTCCCACTCGCAGAAGCAGAGAGAAACGTGCTGGGTACCGCGTACAAGGAGCAGCCGCGGGTGGGGTGGGGGTGAAGATCCGAGGAGGTGCAGGTCAAAGCACGCGGGTCCGGGTCCGGGAATGAGGAGACCTGTTGCCCAGCACGGCGGCTGGTCTTGACGGGGACGTCGTGTGAGGACCGCGGCGAGCAGGCTGTAGTTCTCCACAGACAGGACGTGGGCAGCGAGTGCGCACCGCCTGGAGGACCCGGTCACGCGCATTTCATACACAGCGCTCGCTGTCCACTAAAAGAGCGCGTTTCCAAGTGGTCTCCACACAGCCACCAGGGAAGACAGACGTCCTCCTGGCGGTGTTTCGGCGGTGTAGCGGTCATCACGCTGGCCTCCCACGCGAGAGCTCCCCGGTGCGAAACCGGGCGGGAGCAGCGGCTTTTGCCTTTTCTTCTTTCACCCGGGAGGTGGCCCCCGGCCCTGGCCACCCCGAGCTTCAGTGCAGCCCCGCGAGTGGCTGCTCCCCGGCGTCTTCTCCCGAACACGCGGGGTTGCGCCGTGGGATTCCGGCAGCACCGCGTGTCTCGGCGCCCACCCCCTCAGCGGGCCGTGTCCCCTGCAGGACGGAGGCGGCGTAGGCCTCGCCCGACCCCGGCCATTGAGGGTAGACGCTCGCTGGGTAGAGTCCCGGACGTGGTGAGAGGGGCTGACCGGCTCTGTGCTCCAGCCGGCCCCGGGAGCAGCCGGAGGCGCAGATGTGCAGATGCGCAGCCGCCAGGGCTCAGGGAAACCAACAAGAGAAGGCGGTGGCAGGCGGGGAATTAGCTCAGGTGGTAGAGCGCTCGCTTAGCATGCGAGAGGTGGTGGGATCGATGCCCACATTCTCCATAGCTTGCTTTTGAAGAAATCCAGAAAATACCCGCCACAACACTCCTCTGGACACAACACGATAGGACTCTTGGCCACCTCACGCGACAACGCTATATGGTGCTGGGGCTTTTCCCCCAGTGGGTCAGAGGAACTGGGGTCACAAAAGCCAAAGATACTCAACTGTCCTTTTGCTCCTCGGTTGCTTTGGTAACTGGCCCCATATTTAGCACAGGACCGCAAAAGCCCTGTACACTGGATGGCAGTCCCAGCTTCCTGAACAGGAAGTGAGCAAGTGGAGTACTTAGTCCACAGGTCCTGCTGTGACTGTGCAAACACCCACAAGGTGGACCCCCTTGGGGACTCCTGGGCAGACCTCTGCCATGTGACATATGTCTCTCATGCTACACAACACACTATGGACTCTGAGACCTGACCACTGGCTCCCACACACTCCAGAAATCTCTCCAAAGCATTCAATAGGCTTTGGAAGTGGAGTGGGCATTGAATCACAACACAGAGCTGGTGACACTTGCAAGTCACACACACCTGTGCACTGCCTGCAAAAACAATAGTAGCAACCCTGGATAAAAGATGCAGAGGAAACAGTGCTGGACGCTCAGAGTGGCCCAGCTACATCCCACATTATTCAGCATGTGGAGAACTAGGAAATCCTAATTCCTGTGTGGTGGCAATACATAGATTCCAATGATGAGAAGATGTAGATATTGGATATTTGACAAATATCATCAAACAGTTGTAACAGTGTTTCAAGAAGTAATGACAGATTCTCTTGAAATGGGCAGAAAGCCAGGAAGTCTCAGGAAAGAATGGAGTATACAAAGAAGCCAGAGCTGTAATTTGATTTGTTGCATAAATCAGGACAATTAAAACCAATCAAACAAAACACTCCATGGGCTCAGTGACAGAATAGAGAGGACAGAGGGTGGGTTCAGTGAAGTCAAACAGAAAACAGTGACCAAGCACAACAGAACGATAGACAAGGAAACACACCCTCATATTACAACCTCAATAGAATCAGGCCAGGGTTTGACTCAGTATGTTCCATTGCCACTTGCGCTGGTTCTAGTCCAGGCTGCTCCATTTCATGAAAATGGGAAAGATGGTGTCTGGGCCCCTGCCATGGATGTGGGAGACCCCCACTGAATGGAAGACAGCTCTGGGAGCCAACTCTGCCTTTCAAATACATAATATGTCTTCTTTGTATCAGAGAGCAAAGGATGAGGTGAAAATCTACTTGAGTGGTTAATGGCTAAAAACTTCCCAGATTTGGCAAAGGACAGCATCCTACAGATTCAAAAATTTCAATCTACCAGCAGCATAAACTCAAAGAAATTATACCAGGCTCATCACAATCAAACTGCTAAAGAAAAGGGGTCTGGCAAACTGCCAGAGGCAAAAGAGGGGAATACAATTTTAATGATTATGGTTTCTCATCAGAGGACTCTTGCTTGCAACAGCACTGAAAGGAAGACATGGGAACAAAGTGTCTACCCTCTGAGGACACATAAAGCAAATATGGTCAGGGCCAGAGCTTCAAAAATGTCCTGGGAGACACATTCTGTCTTTCCATTCCTTTTTCCACAAACTTTTACAAACCTGCTGATTTAGTATCCATTCTTAAAAAGAAGACTCTGCCATTTACAACAACACAAATTATGTGGCTGCTTTTATTCAAAGTGAAACCCCCCAGACACAGAAAGAAAAACAGTGCATGATTTCCCAGGTCTGTGGACTCTAAAGCCAGCTGCGTATTCAGGAGCTGAGAGTGGAAAGGTGGTTGAGGGGCAGAGACACAGGGATATGGTGAGGAGCTGGCCTAGGAGTACCAAGTTGCTGTTCCTGGGAGGAGAACCCAGAGATGGAACCACACAGAGCAAGGCGACTGCGGTTAGTACAGCGTCCTGTGCTGTAACTTCCTGAGACCCCAGTGCTGCACCCCATGTGCAAAATGCTAACCACCTGAGATGGGCACTTTATTAGTCTGCGGGAATCACTTCAATGTGTAGATATGAAAAGACTCGGGTTCCCCTCTCCCCAAGGGCTTCTCAGGAGAAGCGGCCGCCCTCTCCCGTCCCAGGGGCGGGCGCGTTCGTTCCCGTGAGGGTTGGAGCGCGGCTTTGGTAACTCCCACTCAAGGGGCTCCCTGGTTCCCCGAGGATTCCCATTCCCCCGGGCTCGGGACCCCCGAGGCAGCGGCCGCGCTCTGCCTGCTCCCCAACCAGGACGCGTCCGATTTCGTTCTCGCCCGCAGAGCGCGCTCGGCGCCTCCAGCCGGTGGCTCCTGTGGGGACCAAACCCAAGCTAGGCCGGCTTCCCGCGCGCCCGGGGACACCCGGCCCGGGACACGGAGCGCACCTGGGGAGACTCGGCCGGGGACTCGGGTGGTGCCAGGGCTCTGGGACAGCGGAATGCGAGTCATGGGCCCTGGGCTCCGGTCTAGGCGGTTGATCACACTGATATGACAGGCATTGGGCTCTTCAGTGGTGCAATGGCGCACGGTACTTATAGAGGAGTGCATGTTCGGGGGATGCCTAGGTTGTGAGTTCGACCCTAACCTGAAATACCGTTTTCCAACACTCCCCCCCAACCCCCCTTCCTGACCCCCCTCGACTGTCTTTAAGGTCTTGGCAGTTCTCTGGTAGCCTTGATCCTTGCCACCCAGCTCCAGTCTGAATCCGTGGCGCCCCAAGGAGTAGCTTCTCTCTCTCTTTAGCTCGACTCTTCCTTTGGGACCCTACCCTGTAGGAAGGCGCTGCTGGCTACCTAATACAAATCCTGTCATGTCTTTGGTTGTTTTATTGCAAGCTCTTTGTTGAAAGAGAATTCCAAAATCCTTAGAAACACTTGCATGAGAAGTATTCACTCTCACTTCCTTTCATCGTGACCACCTGTGCCCTTCCGCACATGGACCCTAATCATCTTGATTTTGTTCTCTTCACTACACTTCCTGCTTTCCGTACTTTGAGTCCATCTTTATGTTATTGCTCATGTTGACATTAAATACTACAGTTTTTCTACTTGTTTTCTATTTATCCTATCTGTTTTATGCTTCTTTGACCATTCATTTGATATTGGTACATTTTAAAATGTATTTTTATGAAAATTATTATTGTTATTGTTATTTAGTCAAAGAGGGAGAGAGAAAAGGAATGAGGGCTGGAGAGAGAGAATTTCTATTTGCTGATTCACTCCCCAAATACAAAAAACTACCATGGCTTGAGCCAGGACCCAGAAATTGAACCAGGTCCTCATGTGGGTGGGTAGGAACCTAATGGCTGAGCCTTCAGGGATCAGAGTCCCATGGTCTGAAGTGGCAGAAAGCTCTTCTTCAACTCTAGGTATCCAGTGTTGTACAAAATAAAAGCAATTCTTAGAACATTTAGCAATAAAGAAACTTAACTTGCAACCTAACTTTGCTCCAGTCTATGCAGACTGAAGACAGTGTCACTGCAAGCAAGGTGGTTTGCTATCATCAAAGAACAAACCACCCTTCCCCAAGGAAATGACTGTGCATGAGGTCAAAAATTACACACTGAGAGAGTCCTGTAAAAACTGTAAATTTGTACATTGACTATGGAAAAAGTATGGAGATTCCTTAACAGACTAGAAGTAGAACTGCTCTTTGATCAGGCAATCCAACCACTGGGTATATAGCCAAAAAGACATGAAATACTGCTCTATCATGTGTCTACTGCAGCAGCATTAACAATAGTCAAGATACTGAATCAACCAAGGTGTTCATCACCAAATGGATGGGTGAAGAAAATGTGCATGTGGTATACATGCACAATGGCGCATTATCCTGCTTAGAGTGAAAACCTGTCATTGTCAGCAAAATGAATGTTTATAGAAGACATTAAGGAAAATAAAGCAGACTCAGACAAATATCACTTGCTTATTCCTTATATGTAGAAGCTGAAAACTCAACTTGAATACAGAATAGAAATTACTAGAAACAGGAAGGGATATGGGTGCTCAGAGGGAGTATGGGTAACAGATAAGAGTTAACAGGTAAGAGTTACATCAAAGGAATAAGACTGTAGTATCACACAGCATGGAGGGGTGACTACAGCTCAAAATAACCTAGGGTATATTTTATGGGTAATGAAAGAAAGGAGCTCCAGGCCCCCAAGCCTAAAGTAATGTCCAAGAAGGGGAATGTTAGGTACCTTGATTTGATTAGTACCTGATGTATACTTGCATTGAAATGTTGCACAGTAACCCATACCTGTTACTGTTAATTATTCTACATTATTTGCCATCAAAAAGTTTTTGAAAAACAGTAGAGTAGGGGGTACTTCATTACTGTTAGAGTGCGTTGACGAAAGACAGCAGGCAGGTGATCTGTGAGCCCTGAGTTGCTGGCCGAAACCGTACTTTCCATTCGATACCAAGATTCTTGGAGCGTTCAGAGAGCACAACAGCAGATACCCCAGCTCTACGCCACGTGCTCCACGTGGACACAAGGAGTCTCACTGGGACCATCACAATGTGCTCCTCAAGACTGGGCCGAACTTTTGTCCTTTCTCCCCTCGCTCTCCAGCTCATAGCCTCCCGTCTACAGGCAGCCTGGCCTTTCCTTTACTCTAAGCCGCTTCTTCTGACCCCTCATGTCTAAGAGTCAGAGTCAGTTATGAAGGACCAAATAATCAATCATTTTGTTGTGGATCGATCGCTCTGCCAGTGCCTTCCATTTATTAAAGATATAACACTCAGATCAAGGGAAGCTTCTGCAGACAGGTTTGTGTATCCCAGGATCACAGTGGGAATAGCCTTCAACTCTTTTCTTCTCTCACTCTCCCTCCTTCCAAAGTGACTGATCTCATGGGGGCCAGGGCTGTGAGTCACACACTTCGTGCAGAGAGCCACAGCCCGACTGGGTTATCTTGTGGAAGGAAAGTTCCTCATTCAACCTTACATTTAGAAGCAGCCAAGCAGTAAAATTGTACCAATATATTCCAATATTTATGGGGATTTCAGGTAAAGTTTTGTTTTCTTAGGGAAAAGAGATGGTGAAAAAGAGAGACAGAGGTAGGCAGTGGATAAAGCTGCTATCTGAGAAGCCAGTGTCCCATGTGGGTGCCAGTTCTTGGCCTGGCTGGCCAATTTTTGATGTAGCATTCAGCCAATGACCTGGGCAAAGCAGCAGAGGATAGCCCATGTGCTTGGGTCCCTGCCACCCATGTGGGGGACACAGGTGAAGCTCCTGACTCCTGGATTTGGACGGCCACGGCTTACCCAAAACTGGCTGCCACGTCCATCTGGAGAGTGAACCAGCAGATGGAAAATCTCTCTCCCTTTTTCTGTAACTCTTTCAAAATAAATAATCAAATAAAGAGACAAAAGACACAGAAAGAGTGTAAATACATATAGTCCCTTTTTCTCTGTTACTTACCCATTTTTGTTCATGCTCATGATGCTGACTATGCGGACTGAAGTACAGCAACAAGTGTTCAAGCAAGAAGATAAAAGCCCAGTGACAGGCATGGCAGAATTGGAGACTACGAAGACTACTTCCAGGTTCCTGGATCTGCTGAACAGCTTAGATGGCCTGCACCAGGCTTATTAAAGTCTGTTTTTATAAGCCCTCATGAACTTCATGTTTTTGTGCAGGCTGGGAAAGGCAATCCTTGGAGACAGATCTTTAGTACCTGGAGCAGTCAGGACAGAAGCAGCTCTCTGCCCTCCTCAGCGAGCTCTCCAGCATTTACTAACATGAACATCCCTGCTGGTTAGGACAAAGGGACTGAGACTGGCATAACTGAGTTCTAGAAGTATTTTGATATTGGATATTGTGAAAATCCCAGTGAAGGTGGACCCTGTATAGAGGGAGAAAATGAAATCTGTCCAATAGGAGAAGAGGAAACAGGTCATGAGAATGAGAGTGCTCTGAGTAGCTCTGACCTCTGGGCTGGGATGTTTTGCAGTCCTGGAGCTCTGGAGGTAGAGGACACGCTTGTGATGTTTGTACAGACGGAGAGCTATGTGCCCACTGCTCCAGCCCATGACACTCTGAAAGGTGAGGTCCCGAAGAGCCATGAGGGATAAGAAAAGCCACTTAACTATTCGCCCAGCTGGTAGCATGTAGCAATATCTAATGTATGTTCTAACTCCAGACCCGTTCACGCTGTTGACTGCTGTGATGTAGTGGAGCAGGTTAGAGCTTATGAGAAGACTAAAGACCCAGAAGAGGAGGAGGTAGGGAAGAAGCTGCCAGGCAGTGCGGGGTTTGAGCTTTCTCCACCTGGTGGTTCCAGGGCTGACAGTGATGGCCTGGACTACACTGAGGAGGCAGGTGGTGCAGATGGAGAGGCTCCGAGCCACCCTGTTCAGGTAAATCACAGCTTTGCAACCAATGTCACCTAGGAAATTTCTGAAATAAATGACAGTGGTTATGTCTCTGACCCCTGTGGTGCAAATAATGAGTATGTTTGAAAAAGCCAAGTGGATGAGGATAAGGTCTATAGATTTTTTCTCAGACCCGATGACTAATGTGCATACATATCTCACAAGCACAAGGAAGTTCCCCACAACTCCAGGTCCAGTGAGAGAAAAGAAGATCATTCTCTGGATGACATCACTCCAAGTCATCTTCCAAGTTCTGGAACAGAATGAAGGATCTTTCAAGCAACACAAAAACTAAAGGTGACCTAGGGCAGGCCTGTGCAGTATCTATGTGTTTGCTGAAAAGAACCGAATCTGAAATATGTACGTGTCCATAGTTCTCTCCTCTTCCTTTCTCCCTTTCTTCGATCTTACTCTGTTGACACAGAGATGGTAATAACTACAATTTAATGCACGTTTTATGTTAGTGCATCACCTGCATTTTCATAAGAGCCTTCTATGTGTCCCTCATGTCCAGATGAACATGAGGACTTTTCCCCAATCACTGCACAAGTGCAAGGTCCTCTGTCAGCTCTAAGCCATGATCCTGAGGAACTTCTTTTCACGGCTCACACTCAACAGCTGACCCAGCTGGGCTGTGCTGCTGCCTGTCTCCCATCCTTGCTACCACCCCTCAAATGAGTATTGGGAAATAAGCCAGGCACAAAAGAAACACCACATATTCTCAGTCATATGAGGAAGCTAAAATGTACATCTCAAACAAGCAGAGAATAGAAAAGCAGTTCCCAGAGGCCGGGAAGGGTGTATGGAGGTTTAGGGGGTGGAGAGAGAAGGGTTGTGGGTAGAAGGGTGCAGGTGAATAGCAGGGGTAACTTTTAGTGTTTTATTGAATAGCAATGTATCTGTGATTGACAACAATTCAAAGTATGTTTCAGAACAGCAAGTGGAAGGATACTGAATGTCCCCAAAGAAATGATGATGCTGTAGAAGTCTGCATATGGCAGTCATCATACCCTGATCAGAACACATTGTGTTCAAGTGTTGAAATGTCATTCTGTACCCATGAATCTGTGCAGTTACTACCTGCCTATAAAAAATAAAATATATACTTAAGAATCATGTATACGTAAATGGTGTTCCATTCTTCTCTGGTGGGATCAGATGGAACCTTTTTTTTCCCCTCCTGCTTACCCTGTCCTTACTCTGCGTTTCCCAAAGAGCATTCCTACATACGACCTTGGACATACTCCCTGGCCTCCCTCAGAACCAAAGTTGCCATCTGTAAACCAAATCGTGCTTTGTTCAACCTCGGTGTATCTGAGGGTTAACAAGCACATGAATGCAGTGCCTAAGTCAGTGCCCTGAAGAAGAGGAGACACCATGTCAGGGTCACTCTGGGTCCTCACCTTGGTTGTGGCTTTCTTCACATCTCTATTATTAGGTTCTGTGTGTTATTGTTGGTTTCAGGGACGGGAGATTCAGAAAAAGCAGAATCATAATAAAGAAGCCAAGGATATGCCATCCTGAAAAGACTGAAGGACAGCAGACAGAAGACACACTTGAGTTAAAGCAACAACAAAAATCCCAGTGCCGGGAGGGAGAGTGCAGAAGGGCAGGGAGCCTGGGGGAAGAGCTCCCCACTGCAGGCTGAAAGCCCACTGCTGCCTGATGCCCCCAGCCTCCCTCATGCCTGGGAAACCCAGCAGCCCTGGGCTCAGAGCATCAGTGGTGCTGCTGCACAGCGGCTCCCTCCAGGGCCAGACAAGCAGACACTGCTGGGTGCATTGGGAAGGGATCCCCATCCTCTCCCTGGGTCCTCACACCTTCCTCTTCCACAGGCACAGGGGAGCTGAGACCCTCCCTCTCCCCACCTGCCCCTGACCAGCCCTGCCTGGGGCAGCCCCCCTGGCACTCAGCATCACTCACCTGAGCAGTGTGCAGGGGCTCTGGCGGGAGCTGTGGAGAGCAGCACAGCCAGGCCTCTTTATCCTTCCCTGAGTCCCAGCGCTCAGGGACACTCTCACTGCTGTCAACATGTCAGTGTCAGGAGTTTGGCTCTGCCAGGGGAAAAGGCTCCTTGTGCACGCTGTGGAGCCCTGGGGCTGGCTCTGCCCTCTCCCTGCTGGGCCCTCATTTGCTGAGCCCAGAATCCTCCTGGTCCTAATTGTGGTGAAGCTGCCCTGATGAGCAGAAGGCAGCTGGGTGAGGAGCAGGTGCAGAGGGCTCTGGGTTCCTGGGACCTGATTATGTTCTTGTTCTACCCCTCCTCTCACCACCAATGCTCAGGACCAGCTGGGAAGGAGTATTGTAGAGTCAGCAGTGGACACTTTGTCAACTATTTTTTTCCAAATTTTTAAAGTGATTTATTTATTTATCTGAAAGTTGGAATGACAGATTGGGAGAGACAGAGACAAACACTTTTCATTTGCTTGTTGACTTCCTGAATGGCTGCAATGGCCAGGGCTGGGCCAGGCAGTATAAAGTGTAAAATAAACATCCATGAGTATGTGTGACATAAAGAGATGGCTGACTACAGAAATAAATGTAGAAAGGACAAGCCTTACAGAACAACTCTCCGCTCCCAGAGCTGTGCCTTCATTACCTCTGCCCCTGAAGTGACATCACCACTAATGGCATATTTCCTAGGTGGCGAGTATAGAAATGCTAAAACAGCACCTCTATGTACATGGGGAGAAACCTGGGCCTGGAAGAGCCGCTTCTGCAAGCACTGAGAATAGCGAACTCATGCTGGGAGGGCTGGGGGTTGTGTGGGTGGGGATCCCAGAGTCCGAGGGCGGCACAGCCTGCTCAAGTCACTGAGAGTTTACACGTGTGATCTGATTCTAAGTCGCTGATACAGTTAGTGAGGCCCCTAAACACAGAAATAACGAACACACGCTTCAGCCTCTCTTGTGTCTGTGCACTCCTCCTGGGAACACTATGCACCCATGGCCGAGTAGTGACAGCGTGCTGGGAAGAACAGGGGTGGTCGTGGGTAATCGGTGGGCCAGGGAGTGCAATGTTTGCAGACAATTCAGGAGGAAAACTCATGCAAATTTTCTCATAAAGGGATTATTTAAAGTTTTGTTCAAATTAAGTTTAAAACTGTTTACATACTCAACGTTTTGAGAAGGGAGTTTGAAGGGAAATCATAAGATAGAATTCAAGTGCTTTATGAGCATAATCTAATCTGATAGATACTCTCAATCTTGGGCAAGGGGTGGTAAATTGAAGACCTGCACACAATTCCTGAAATACTTCACAGGTATTTGGTAGTGTGGTTATAAAGCGATTCCAGGATATTTCAGTGGTTTTTGGTAGTGTGGTTATAAAGCGATTCTGGGCTAATTTTAGATGTGTCCTACGCTGGATCAAATGAGTAAATGTGTTGGGTCTGGGGAGCCAGGATCCTCACTGAGGAAGGAGAAATGCGCTAAGCGGCAGAAGAGGAGCTGTGGGGATGAGTCTCATCTTGGTACGGGGTGAGGCCACGGTTCTCATACAATGGGTTTACGTGAGCGTGTGTCTATGGATCTGTGTGCCTGTGGATGGACATGCAACGTGTGCATTTATTATACTAGCCCAGTCAGGAGGGAAAGATGCCAGCCTACAAGCAAGGAGCACACTTAGCACTTGAACCTTGGTCTCTGATACATTCGTTTCCCGTGGAAAGAAGCCGGTACTCCCCAGAGAAGCCGCTGATTCCAGAAGCGGAGCAGGAGGGGCATAAGAAATGCAGAGAAATCTTGCGCATCAGAAAGCTCAGAAGCGCTAAAAGAAAGCACATACGCAGGCAAGGGAGCAGAAGGAGCATTGGAGACTTGTCTCAGGACACAGATCCAGCTTAAAGGGGCTTCCAAGGATGAAAGATAAGACTGTCCAGTATCAAAATAATTAAGGTCATGATGAATTACAACACACTGGGCTTCAGTACCTGTGCATATATACATACACACACAGAGAAACGCTTACACGCATATATACAGATGTAGAGATAAAGGTAAACGCACAAATACTAATATTCCCATTTATAAATACATAAACAGACCACCAAATATATAGAAAATGGAGTAAAATACTAACAGTATGGGAAACCGATGTTCCTGGCGCTATAATATTCTTGCAGCTTTTGTTGGAAAACATTTCTAAGTAATATTTTAGAATACAGCAATCCCTGACCGAGATGGCGCCCCTGGTGGGGGCACCGAAGACAGAGCGTGAACTGCTGAGGACCCCTCTGCGCCCGGGGCCTCCCTGGAACAGCCTCGGCCTAGATGGCCTCTGGAAAATCCGCTCTGGGAGATGCACCTGCGGCCTCACCTTCCTTCCCGGGGTGCACTGCGAGTGGATGAACACCTGCGCGCTCCCTGCCTACCCTGAGCAAACCGGTGACCCCGCAGCCCCCGGAGCAGCTGAAGTCACCCTACTCCTCACTTCCTCGCTCCTGGGACGTCGAGCGACAGCGAGGCGACCCGTCCTCTGGAAAACCACCCCAGCGACGCAGGCGTCCGGGGAGTCCGCAGGAGTCCGGTGTTCCTCCCACGCCGACGCCGCGGGGCAGCCCCGGAGCCACGGCGGCCGCGGAGAGTGGAGCTCTCCGGGTTCTCCGACGGCTCCTCCCGCGCCACAGGGTCCACGCTGGTGGACGGCTGTGCCAGGAGCCTCCTGGGCTCCCGATGCCCGAGGGGGCGACACCGTGTCGGCCAGGTAGTCCGCGGGCGCGGGCGAGCCGCCCTCGGCTCCAGCCTCCCGGCTGAGCGTCTTCCGGCCCTGACACGCTCGGCGCCGCGGCGCGGGCACTGTGACAGGCAAGCCTTCGAGAGCAGCCCTGCGCGGGGACGAGGTGGCCGAGTGGTTAAGGCGATGGACTGCTAATCCATTGTGCTCTGCACGCGTGGGTTCGAATCCCACCCTCGTCGGCGTCCTGCTTTTAGGGCTGGCAGGCGGCTGCAGCGTGCGCTCCCTCTGGTTCTGTGGCCACCTGGGTCCGGTCCTCCTGCCTGGGCCGCTTCCCCCTTCCACCCCCTCTCTCCCGTTTTGTAACCAGGCCTGAGCTTGTGCCCAGGGCCTTGATTTGGCAGACGTCCGAGGACATCTTGCCGCTGTCACCCCGATTTCACTCCACGTAGCTCCTTTCTCGGTGTTTGTCACACTCCTGCAAGGGCCATGACGTCCAGGCGGATCCCCCGCCGCGACAGAGACCCTGACGAGGGCAGTGGATGGCGACAGTAATCCGAACGGCTGCACTCCCATCCTGTGGGGAGTGAGGTGAAACGCTGTGACGCAGGAGTAGGCACTCTCGCGTTTCTGCGGGGCGGATACAGGGGTTTACTAATGCTGTGAAATGTCGGGGTAGGTGCGATGGCAGAGCTCACTCTACCGTCGATGCTTTCCCCTTGACTGTTTTCATGCATCCTGCGTTTACCTGTGTAACTACCATGGGGAAAGCCGTAGCTGCTTTTCCAGTTAAACCACAGTTCTTCCATGGTTTTGTTAGCTTCCTAGGGAGTGGTCACACTCACACCTATTGGAGCCATTTCTCTATTTAGAACAGTTTGTTTTCAGAATTAATTGGCCATGCACTTGGAACTCTATGGATTATGTTTACAGCTGATGTTTTTTTAAATTGGGGTATAGTGGGAAAAGTAAAAATTGTACATATTTACAGCATACAGTATGTTTTGATATATGTATACACTGTGAAATATTGAAAAGTAACACAATTTTGTTTACAAATACATGTTTCTGTTTCTGATGCCCTCACTAATGGCTGAATAATCAAGATTCTCTATTGTTGAGAGGAACTCTGCTTTCACAATTATTTTAGTATTTTTATTTATACATCAACATAGTATATGTTAGGTAATAGATGTAGATTACGGGTATATAGATATAGTCATTTGAGACCTCCTAGCTATAGATAGAAATTGGAGGCCTGTATTTGTAGGAGAATGATTGGTACTTGAGTTTTGGCCAAAATTTTAGTTTTTCTAGTAACACTTTTATTTACTAAAAATTGTTTTGTAACCTCTCCTTTCAAAGAAAGCCAAACATGTTTATATGCCTGAAATGCATTCATATTTCTTCTTTGGAAAAATGTCTACTCAGGCACTTTGCCCACTTTTACATGGAATTGTGGGTGTGTTCTTTTTTTTTTTTTTTTATTTGACAGAGTTAGTGAGAGAGAGACAGAGAGAAAGGTCTTCCTTCCATTGGTTCACCCCCCAAATAAATGGCTGCTACGGTCTGAGCTACGCCGATCCAAAGCCAGGAGCCAGGAGCCAGGTGCTTCCTCCTGGTCTCCCATGCGGGTGCAGGGGCCCAAGCACTTGGACCATCCTCCACTGCCCTCCCGGGCCACAGCAGAGAGCTGGACTGGAAGAGGAGCAAGCAGGACTAGAACTGGCACACCTATGGGATGCCCCCTCGCAGGCAGAGGATTAACCAAATGAGCCACAGTGCTGACCCCTCATCTATTTGGATGTTAGTCCGTTATATGGTGTACAGATATTTTCCCTCATTACTTATATTGCTTTTTCATACTGTCGGTTGTTTCCTTTAATGTACAGAAACTTTTCAGTCAGATAGAGTCCCATTTCTCATTGTCTGTAGTGTTGGTGGTATATCTGTAATATCATTGCAGAGAGATTTTGCTATGTTTTCTTCTAGGATTTTTGTGGGTCAGGTCTGTTTTAGGTGTGGTATATGGTAAGAGTGCAGTTTCACTCTTACATGTCATACCCAGTTTTCCCAACAGCATGCATTAAAGAGATTATTCTTTACCCACAAATCCACAATGAGCTATCCCTTCATACCTTTTAGAATGACTATTATTGAAAGAATCAAATGATAACAAGTGTTGGTGAGGACACCCAGAAAAGGAACCATTACACACGGTTGAGATTGTAAATGGGTACAGCATTCTGGAAAACAATATATGGAAGTTCCTCAGAAAGGTTAAAATAACACTACCATTTCTTACCAATAGGTAGAAATTCCACTTATGGGTTCACATCCAAAGGAAATGAAATCAGTATATCAAAGAGTATTTCTCATGCAGCGTTGTTCACAATACTCAAGGGAGGGAGACAAGTTCAGTGTCGCTGACAGATGAATGGATAAAAATGCACTCTCATTCAACCGTCAAAATGAAGGAAATCTCACCAGTGGAGAGAGCAAACAAAAAATCCCAGTGCCGGGAGGGAGAGTGCACAAAGCAGGGAGCCTGGGGGAAGAGCTCCCCACTGCAGGCTGAAAGCCCACTGCTGCCTGATGCCCCCAGCCTCCCTCACGCCTGGGAAACCCAGCAGTCCTGGGCTCAGTGCATCGGTGGTGCTGCTGTTAAAATTGTTTATAGTTTCTCCAAATTCTAAACTTCGCCATGGGCATCTTCGTTGGCTTCTGAAGCTTGCAGAGTAGTGGGTGGAGCCAGTGTGTGCTCCACCCCTGCCCCCCCAGGCCCACTGGGGTTCGTCCCACAGGAGCTGACAGAGCTGCCCTCCCCAGGCAGAGGCATCTGTGTCTGACACCCTTCCGTTTGCTGCAGCTGCCCACTGGACTCAGGTTGCCGTGTTCAGGGAGTCAGTATGGACTCCACACCTAGTGAGCTGCATTTGTTCATATAAATATTTACGAACAGCTCAGAGAGACAAGTTTGATTCATGATGAACTGTCAGTAATGTTGACCACCAGGAGCAGAAAGATTTTTCCAACTGATCTTTAAAACACGTGTTCTGTTGGTTTAAGATGCCACCTCTGGGCCCAGTGTTGTGGCACAGTGGGTTTAGACACTGCCTGCAACACCAGTGTCCCACATCCGAGTGCTTCAGATCCGGCTCCCTGCTGGTGCTCCTGGGGAAGGAGTGGATGACTGGGCCCCTGCACCCACATGAGAGACCCTGATAGAGCTCCTGGCTCCCGGCTTCAGCCTGGCCAAGATGTGACTCTTGTGGAAGTTTGGGGATGGAAGTGCTCTCTGTCTCTGTCTCTTCAAATAAATGAAAAGACACTAGTCTTTTAAAAAAATAAATGAAGTGTCATCTCCTTGCTATGCTTTTCCCCTGGTCTAGGGCCCGCTCCTGGAAAGAAGCATGTGTCCCCCTGCAGTGAAGGGCAAGCCGATGCGGAGGTTGCTGTGGGTGTGTAGGGTCTTGCCGAGTGGTGTTGTTCTAAAGTTGTCACTCCTTACTGGTTTGCTGCAGTGCTTCCCTGGAAGAGAATTCTATCACCACACATTTAGTTGTCCTGAAATATAAAGTGTGCACAGCGCAATGCTAAATGGCCCCGTGTTGGTTCCTCTTGGGTGGCACCTCCGCCATCTTGACAAGACCTCAGCCGACGTTGATTTCCTGGCTCTCAAATGCCACAGACAGCTCAGCTCCTCTGTTTCCTGCCCCAGACCTGGAAGTAGCCATTTCTCCCAGTGAAACCTAATGGTGCTCATGGGAATGGAAGTTCAGAACTGAATCTGGGCACTATGTGTCCTTGCTTGGGGGATGCCTGTTTTAGGTTTCCACAGGTGGAATGGGTATGGATTCTTTCAGAAAGATAAGGATGCATCATGAGATCATATCAATTTTTCTAGTTGAAATTAAAGACTACAGAGTTTTTAAAAATATCTTTTACATTTACACGTCTTTGCTTACACTGAACATCATTACATTAGCATAATTACTTCTTTGATTTATTGTATGTATCAAAATAATGATATATTACCAGTTTAAAATTATTTCATGATTCCTTTTATCCTTAGACTATATCCCATTAGGAACTTATGATCCAAACACTATGCTTAAAAATCACTTGAAATAACTGTGCCAGACTGCTATCAAATTAGGTTTCTTTTCTTCTTATATTAGTGTAGGAGTTTCACTGGACTTTTTGGTTATGTAAAATATTTATATGATTCTAAAGTCTCAGCTTGTCTCGGTGGCTTGATCTGTAAGTGTGTTCCTTTTGGTGGCAAGTGCTGCCATATTGGCAAGTTGAGGACTTCATGTTCTCCCTAAGGCTACAGAGCGCTCCACTCTGTGATGCACCCTGATGCAGCGAACCCAGTCTCCTACAGGGCAGTGTGTGTGTGCTGTGTCCAGGCACTGAGATCACGAGTGACACTGGAATATACCTTTTGGACACACATCACTTCTTGTGTGGGTGTAGCCATGGTCTTCCTTCCTTCCTTCCTTCCTTCTTTCCTTCCTTCCTTCCTTCCTTTCTCTTCCTTCCTTCCTTCCTTCCTTCCTTAGATTTATTTATTTTACTTGATGGGTAGAGCTATGGACAGAGAGAGGGAGAGAGAGAGAGAGGTCTTCTATCTGCTGGTTCACTCCTCAGATGGCCACAATGGCCAGAGCTGGGCCGATCAGAAGCCAGAAGCCAGAAGCCAGCAGCTTCTCCATGTTTTCCACGAGGGTGCATGGGCCCACACAATTGGGCCATCCTCCACTGCTCTCTCAGGCCATAAGCAGAGAGCTAGATCAGAAGAACAGCAGCTGGGACTCAAACTGGCGCCCATATGGTATGCCAGTGCTGCAGGAGGAGGCTTATCCTACTCCAGCCAGCGCCGACCTCCATGGTATTCATTTCTGAACAAAATCAGATCACTGAGTCAAAGTGTACACACATTCCTGTTTTTATTGCCAAATTGTTTTTATTGCTTACAATGATTAGCTGAAGGTCTCATCAGTCACAATGTGTGAGAGTCCCTGACACCTACAGCCTCACCAGCAACTGTTGTCAAAGGTGAAATTTTGCTGATTCGGTGGCATGATTACTTAGGCCAGTTTTGTTGGATGTTCCCCAATACAAAGGAGCCTCAGAAGTCAAGCTTTGTAATTCAGAACTAGAAGCAGTAAAATTCCCACCCTCTTTTTTTTTTTTCTTCTTCTTCTCCTTCTTAAAGTTTGCCTCATTTGGCCATGCCTGCTCATCGGGTCCCCAGGGCATCCTGCAATGTCTCAGCCCCCACAGTGATCCAGGCCAGTGACTGTGCCTGTCCTTTCCTACATGAGAAGCCCAAAGGAGGGGGAGGAATATGGGTGGCCAAGTCTTGTCTATTTGCCAATAAAAGTGGAATAAATGTCGGGTGAAAACAGGACAGAGTTTGCTTCCTAACCTGGATGTTTCTTCTTTCTGCCTTGGCTCACTCCTTTTCCTCCATAATCAGACAGAAGATAGGTACTTATCAATCATTGTGTAAGCATGAAGACAAATGACTTTTCAGAGCAATAACCAAAAAAAACTTGCAAGAATTATGTCTTTAGAACTTCCTTGAGCCCTGAACCAGATTAGACTGCCTAATAACAAAGTCCATCGTAAAAACAAATGAAAATAACAGAAAATAAAATAAGCCCACACGGACAGCAATGTGAACATGCCTCCTAAACCACAAAAACTGCAACAGTGCTTGGCCAGGCACAGCTGCTGACTCATTCAGAAATGCTTTGCTGTGTTCATGTTGTGCTGAGGCCAAGATGACAAAGTTCCTGGAAACCCATGTTTTCACCGATGGCTGAACTTGAATTAGGCTGCAGGTAGCCTAGGTTGTTCCAGCATTATTCCCTCTAGTCACATTTGTGCTGTAGTCTGAAGTTTTCTCTCCAGGCGTTTACCCTCCTTAGATCTAGTTTTGCTTTGGTGCTTGCTTTCCTAGGACACGATTCTACATGCCTAATTGTGCTGGACAAAAGTGTTGCTAAATGATACCTTGCATTACCAGAGGACTTAATGTAGAAAGTAGTTTTTCCAACATCTCAGTGAATGTGCCAGCAGTTAACCAGGTGGATATCTTTGCTGATCAGGATGAAGGGACTGACACTGGCATAACTGAGTTCTAGAAGTATTTTAATATTTAATATGGTAGAATTCCCAGTCAAGGTGGACCCTATGTAGAAGGAGAAAATGAAATCTGTCCAATAGGAGAAGAGGAAACAGGTCATGAGAACGAGAGTGCTCTGAGTAGCTCTGATCTCTGGGCTGGAATGTTTTGCAGTCCTGGAGCTCTGGAGGTAGAGGACGCGCTTGTGATGTTTGTACAGACGGAGAGCCATGTGCCCACTGCTCCAGCCCATGACACTCTGAAAGGTGAGGTCCCGAAGGGCCATGAGGGAGAGGAAAAGCCACCTGACTATTCGCCCAGCTGGTAGCATGTAGCAATATTCAGCATACATTCTAACTCCAGACCTGTTCACGCTGTTGACTGCTGTGATGTAGTGGAGCAGGTTAGAGCTTATGAGAAGACTAAAGACCCAGAAGAGGAGGAGGTAGGGAAGAAGCTGCTGTGCACTGCGGGGTTTGAGCTTTCTCCACCAGGTGGTCCTGGGACTGACAGTGATGGCCTGGACTACACTGAGGAGGCAGGTGGTGCAGATGGAGAGGCTCCGAGCCACCCTGTTCAGGTAAATCACAGTTTTGCAACCAATGTCACCCAGGAAGCTACTGAGACAAAAAGCTGATAATATATCTGGGATTACTCTGGCGCAAAATGTCATTATGTTACTAAAAGCCAAGTGGATGAGAATAACATCTGTGGCCTTTTTCTTGGGACCCATGACAAACACGTGCACGTGCTTCACAATCAAAAAGAAATTCCCTCCAATTCCAGGTCCAGTGAGAGAAAGGAAGATCACTCTCTTGATGAAGTTACTCCAAATTATTTTGCTACTCCAAATCATTTGGGAAAGACAAATGAGCCAAAGGTGACATGTGTCAGGTGTGGTTTCTTTCTGGTTTTCCAAAATGAAAAGAACAGCGTGAATAGTATGGTGCATAAATGCATACGGGTGAACACGTACATTTCCTCTCAACTGTCCCTGCTTCTGTGTCTTTTGTGTTTCTGCCTCCCTGATTTATAGGAGATGGTGGATCTAAAATCCACATGCCCAGCCCATTCTCTATCTTCTCTCACTGTCCAGCTGAGCCCATCAACATCACCTTCATATATCCACAGTACATATACGTGGCAATATCCACCCCAACAATCCTGCCTTAAATTTCTTGAAACGTGCCCTTCCCTGCCCTGTAATCCTCTCCCTCCCCGCGTCCAGGCAGCTCTGCCTTGCTGTGAGCACGGCGAGTGCCCCTTCCAGAGCACGCTAGTAGCCTCTGCTCCAGAGTGTGCTCAGTGTGACTGGAGGCGGTTCACAGCTGGTACCTTCTCTGCAGAACTGTCCAAAGGGACAAAACCCCACCCAACCTCGAAGGGGAAAATCTCTCCTTATCCAGATAACCTGGGCCAGTTCCTGACTGACGTGGGAGGAGAAGCTGCCCTCTGCCTTCTCTGTGGGTCCCTGGGTTATGCAGACACTCCCTGGTCTCACAGCCTGGAGGCAACTGATAACGTTTGCTACCTGGGAGCTAACATTGCCTGCCTTCTTACACTGCATTGACTGTAACTCCCTCAATAGGCATGTGAATCCAAATCCCATTTTCAGAATCTGCTCAAAGCAACCCAGTCAGGACCAATGTCCTGCTGATGCTATCTCTGAACATTGTCTCCTCTTTACCACCTTCTCAGCCAGAAACATTATCTTCATGTCCACACTAAATTGGTGAACCACTTTCCTGAATCATCACTCTCCCTCCAGGTTTTCCCACATACTGCTCCTGAGAGTTTGAGACAGAACTCTGCTTATCTGAGTTCATTTCTCATGGCCTTCAATAGCTTTCCATTCATCATTTGTCTTCTTGGCATCTGAAGTTTTCAACTGTAGCCTCTGCTTTCTTATCAAACTTATTCTGCACTGCTGATGTGTGTTAAATTCCTGCAAACAAATTGAATCTGGACACTCGTCTTATCCACAGGGATAGGGACAAGCACCCTATGCAACCTCTCTCATGCTGCCACAGTCTTTTCCATAACTTATGCCCATTCCTTCATTGCCCAATAAGGCCTCACTGAACTCGCTGGACTGTGCCATCACTGTCTTGTTTTTCTTCTTTCACTTGACTGTGGAACTCAGGAATGATTTCACTTTTCATCGAGGCTCTAAATTACCTGGCTCTGTGCCTGGTAATTCTGGTATTCAATAAAAGTTTATAAACAAATAAGCAAGTGGGTGTGGGCTGATGTCTGTAAATGCACAGATGAGTGACAGAGATGAAGTTAGGAGCCAATAGAGGAGGAACTACTTGAGGAGATTCTTTTCCCTTGTGAATCTAAGACCTCGATGTCCTAGCTGCACACCCCTGTTGACGGCACATTAGACAGGGGGCCCAGTGTCTTCACATCCCACAGCCGGGTTTGAACGTGGGCAAGCCTTTCACGACACCAGCGCCAGTAGTCGCGTGTGCTGCCACAGAAGCACAACAAACTCTGACCCACACTTACTGTCTCCGGGCACTGACCACCTCCTAGTTAGTTGTTGGTTTCCAAACCATCTGGCACTTGGTGACCACAAAAGGAAAGGCTTCATGAATATCTGAAGGTGCAGCCTGTGAGGGGTGGGGAGAGATGAATGCCTCTCCTTGGAGTTGCCAAGGAGAGGCCCAGGGAAGGGAAATAGATGCAGGTCATTGCAGCCCCCCGAGTAGCACAAGAGTTGTGGACAGCAGCTGTGTACTGGGCTCTCTTCAACCTCCAATTTCTCTTAGCTTGCTGCTCACACTGTAGCGCTAACACTTTAAATGGTTCTCTTGGCTGTATTAGTATTTTATTCTTGAAGCACAGTAAATTATTTTCAGTTTTAAATATACTGTTCTGGTTCATATGTCAGAGAATGATGGTCTCTTTGTTTAGAATTCAGCTTTTTTATCTTTTTTTTTTCTTTTAATCAAGTTAACTTTCAATTATCTTTGAAATACCATTTGTGGGGCCCAGCATTGTGACCTAGAGGGTTAAGCTGCTGCCAGCAATTCTGGCATTCTATGTGGGTGCCAGTTCAAGTCCTGTCTGCTCCATTTCCAATCTAGCTCCTTGCTAATGCAACAGGGAAAGTAGCAGAGAATGGTTAAAGTACCTGGGCCCCTGCACCCATGTGTGAGACCCAGATGAAGCTCCTGGCTCTTGGCTTTGGTCTGGCCCAGCTCTGACCATTGTGGCCACTTGGGGAGTGAACCAATAGAAGATTGATTCCTCTTTCTCTCTCTCTCTCTCTCTCTCCCCTTGTTTCTGTAACTCTGCCTTTCATTTAAAATGATGAAATCTTTTTAAAAAAGAGAAAAATAAATATCATTCACTCATTCATGCCATCTTCCTTCTGATGCTTCCTCTGACATCAGCTGGATATAATCGTGTATGTGTGTTGTTTTTAAGGTAGAGAGACACAGAGAGAAACAGAAAAAAGAGATTTCCTACCCACTGGCTCATTCTCCAAATGCCTGCAACAGCCAGGAGTGGGCTGGGAGATTGGAACTTTTTTTTTTCTTTTCTTTTTCAATTATCTTTATATACAGAAGATCAACTTAGTATTTACTAAGTAATGATTTCAACAGTTTGCACCCACACAGACACACAAAGTATAAAGTACTCTTTGAAGACTAGTTTTACCATTAATTTGCATAGCTCAACACGTTAAGGACAGAGATCCTACATGGGGAGCAAGTGCACAGTGACTCCTGTTGTTGATTTAACAATTGACACTCTTATTGATGACGTCAGTAATCACCCGAGGCTCTTGTCATGCTGCCAAGGCTATGGAAGCCTTTTTTTTTTTTTTAACTTTTATTTAGTAAATATAAATTTCCAAAGTGCAGTTTATGGATTACAATGGCTTTCCCCCCAACATAACTTCCCTCCCACTCGCACCTCTCCCATCCCCCACTCCCTCTCCCATTCCATTCACATCAAGATTCATTTTCTTTTCTTTTTTTCTTTTTCTTTTTTTTTTTTTTTTTTTGACAGGCAGAGTGGACAGTGAGAGAGAGAGAGAGACAGAGAGAAAGGTGTTCCTTTGCCATTGGTTCACCCTCCAATGGCCGCCGCGGCCGGCGCACTGCGGCTGGCGCACCGCGCTGATCCGATGGCAGGAGCCAGGAGCCAGGTGCTGGGCCATCCTCCACTGCACTCCCTGGCCACAGCAGAGAGCTGGCCTGGAAGAGGGGCAACCGGGACAGAATCCGGCGCCCCGACCGGGACTAGAAGCCGGTGTGCCGGCGCCGCTAGGCGGAGGATTAGCCTAGTGAGCTGCGGCGCCGGCCTAAGATTCATTTTCAATTCTCTTTATAAGGGAGACTGGAACTTAATCTGGATCTCTCCAGGTGTGTGGCAGGGACCCAGCTCCTTAAGCGTTACTGCTGCCTCCCAGGGTGCACATCAGCAGGAGGCTGGAATCAGGAGCAGAGCCAGGACTCCAACCCTAGCACTCTGCCGTGGGAGGCCTATATCCCAGCAGCATCTTAACCACTAGCCAAACGGCGGCCACTAGTGTTCCCCTTTTATCTGTTCTCTGGCACTTCGGACTGGTGTTCAAACACCTCACAGCATCTTGTGACTACTTCACGGTGTGAGGTAATGCGCATGTTAATTAGCCAGATTTAGTCATTCCACAACGTCCACAGACTTCAAAGCATCACATCATGCTTGCTTAACCCATACTTGCTTATTTATGTCAGTTTAAAACATTCAAAAGAAGAGATAAATAATCAAAATCCCCCTTTAAAAAAGAACCTCAAGGTTTAAGCTTTGGCTGAGCCATCAGGGCACACAGACGCATGCCAATCATCTGATTCCCACTTGGGCAGACTCAGTCTTACAGTGCTTGGACCCTGGGAGCCTACAAATTGCTGGAGAGAGCTTTCTTTTGAAGGCTGTCAGGTGAGAGCAGTGAAGAAGGTCTCTTGTCCTAATTTCAAACTTAATGAGGGGCCTCTGGGCAACCCTGCTAAGACATCAGACACCTGTCTTGTGTCTTGCACCCAGGACCCTGGTCAGGGGGCATTCAGAGCAGAGGAAAGGGGTGTAACTGGAAGTAAAGGTGTTAGCGTGCTGGTCTATGCAGCAGGGATATCAGTGGTCTCCTGTGCTGAAGGCAGCCCTGGTGAGAGTCCGCAACATGAAGGTGGAGCAGCAGAATCCGTGCACAGGGAGAGGGGCCGCCTACCTGGAGGGAGCTGCAGCTGGGAGTGCCCCGCCCCAATGTCTACAAAGACCTTGCAGGAGTGACAGAGGGAGACTCAGCAGTGTGACAGAACAGTGTCCTGGTCTTGCCAGCTGCATGGAGGTGAAGAGAAGAGTAGGCCACACATCTTGTTCCACTCAAAGGTGCAGACTGCCTACAGCAATAGGGTGCTCCTGGTCTGACAGCTTTGTGCTCTAAACTGCCTCTGGGCCATTTGACTGCCCAGCACTGAAAATAAAAATTGAAGATCTGCTGGGGTTGGCAGCCAGGGAAACGGACAGCTGGCAACAAGAATAAAATTTCCTTCATGAACACAACCCTGAGATTTGTCCTGTCTGATGTACCAGTGTTTCCAAGGTCTTTATCCCTGGCAAGCCTGACGGCCCAGTGCCCTCGACACTCTGAGAGAGAGACTGACAACAGGAGCACCAGCACAGTGCCCTTAGCTGAGCCCGAGTATGCACCCTTGGTCTGCCAGGTACCAGTTCCTCACTTTGGGGACCCTGTGCTTTGTTCCCTGGGACTCTGCCTTTCCATGTTAAGAAGGGAACAGCATGACCCACAACCACATCTTCTAGAATACCCTCCTCTTCTGTAGGCTCCAAAAATGGTTCAGTGACTGAGAAGTCACAGCAGCAACAACAGCTCTGAGCAGTAAATGGTGGAAGATGCTGGGTTGGTTTTGGTAGTTTGGTTAAGACACAGAAAATGTTCATAAGGAATATATTGATTCACTCTGGTGACTTATTTTTCCTTCCAAACACTCTTTGCTCCCCACACATAAAATCTTTGTGGTGACCCTTCATTTCTCCTCTGATCTTTCCTCCAAGTGAACTCACCCATTTCTACTTCCCACCCTGACTGAGCTGCTGGCCCTCAGAGAACAAGATGTGAATTCTGTGCCATTGGGTCTGGGAAGTGTGACAGGGCAAAAAGCCATAAACCTGGCTTCACAATCAGCTTCTCTGAGCTTCAGATCCTGGTTCCCTGACTTCTGTGTGCATGCCGCCTCTGTAAGACCCAATACTCTCATCTGTAAAAGCCAGGTAGTGCTTTGTCCTGGACCCGTCTACAGTGGGGATAAATGCACCGATGTAGGGGTATTCACCTCTGTGCCTGCTAACCCTCAGGAATAATTTCTAAAGGGCAATGATAGGTATTATTCTTACGTGCTCTTTGCACCTGTTCTTTTTCCAATGTCTCCATAATTCTCAATAAAAGCATTCTGTACTGTGGTTTCAAGTTGGGGTGTTAGTTCCATGGAAAATGCAAAACAAATTTCAAAATTCTTAGGATACTAAATCTTGGGCTGGCGCCGTGGCTCAATAGGCTAATCCTCCACCTTGCGGCGCCGGCACACCGGGTTCTAGTCCCGGTCGGGGCGCCGGATTCTGTCCCGGTTGCCCCTCTTCCAGGCCAGCTCTCTGCTATGGCCAGGGAGTGCAGTGGAGGATGGCCCAAGTGCTTGGGCCCTGCACCCCATGGGAGACCAGGAAAAGCACTTGGATCCTGGCTCCCCATCGGATCAGCGCGGTGCCCCGGCTGCAGCTCGCCAGCCGCGGCGGCCATTGGAGGGTGAACCAAAGGCAAAAAAGGAAGACCTTTCTCTCTGTCTCTCTCTCTCACTGTCCACTCTGCCTGTCAAAAAAAAATAAATAAAATAAATAAATAAAATAAAAATAAAAAAATAAAAAAAAAATTCTTAGGATACTAAATCTTAGCAAACGCAAGAGGACCATATTCTGAAAAGACTGAAGGACAGCAGAGGGAAGACACACTTGAGTTAAAGCAACAACAAAAATCCCAGTGCTGGGAAGGAGAGTACACAAAGGCAGGGAGCCTGGGTGAAGAGCTCCCCACTGCAGGCTGAAAGCCCACTGCTGCCTGATGCCCCCAGCCTCCCTCACGCCTGGGAAACCCAGCAGCCCTGGGCTCAGAGCATCAGTGGTGCTGCTGCACAGCGGCTCCCTCCAGGGCCAGACAAGCAGACACTGCTGGGTGCATTGGGAAGGGATCCCCATCCTCTCCCTGGGTCCTCACACCTTCCTCTTCCACAGGCACAGGGGAGCTGAGACCCTCCCTCTCCCCACCTGCCCCTGACCAGCCCTGCCTGGGGCAGCCCCCCTGGCACTCAGCATCACTCACCTGAGCAGTGTGCAGGGGCTCTGGCGGGAGCTGTGGAGAGCAGCACAGCCAGGCCTCTTTATCCTTCCCTGAGTCCCAGCGCTCAGGGACACTCTCACTGCTGTCAACATGTCAGTGTCAGGAGTTTGGCTCTGCCAGGGGAAAAGGCTCCTAGTGCACGCTGTGGACCCCTGGGGCTGGCTCTGCCCTCTCCCTGCTGGGCCCTCATTTGCTGAGCCCAGAATCCTCCTGGTCCTAATCACAACACTACTATCATATACCTTAATATTCTACTATGAGAACCTGAGCACACTGGCTTTCAAAGGGTGGTCCTGGTTTCAGAGCCATTAGCATTACCTAGTAACTTGCTAAAACTGGAAATTCTACGGCCACCTCAGAGCTCAGGTGGGATGGGCAGCCTGTGCCGACCGGGCCTCCAGGTGAGGCTGATGCACGCTTAGTGTGGAAACCACCCCAGAGCTAACTCCTGCACAGTGGTACAGGAGACACGCTGATAGAACTGCTTTTAGAACAAAAGGAACTAGAAATAATGTCAACTGAAGTTGATACAAGAATGAATAAAGACATTGTAATATAGTTCTACTATGGAATATTTATAACTGCATTTGAGTTATGTAAGTTCTGATACTATTTTAATAGGGTTTCAAACAAAGCTAAATGAAATGCATGTTTGTGTAGTGAAACTAAAATAGAGCAGGAAAATACTAATTTTTAAGATATTTTGATATTACTATTTTTTTCTTGTAATGTGCTTGTAATTATACCATTAAAACGCTTTCTGAGACATATTTTATGGCCTATAATGTCTGTAAACCTTCCTAACACAGCTACCCTTTAATTTGAGGATATAAAATTCAATATAGGTTGAAAGTATTAGTTATGCTGTTCTAATCATCTTTGCTTATTTTTGGTGTGATTCATCTATCACTAAGTGAAAAAAATTGAAATTTTATGATGATGAGTATGTAAATTCCCCCATGTAGTTCTATGTATTTTTCTTTATATTTGAAGCTTTTAAATGTGTATAAGGTTGAGAATTGTTTTATGCATCATCACTTTTATCCCTATGTACAAAGCACCTCTGGTCATAGTCATGCTTTTGTGTCTTAACTATTCAGGTTAAATACTTTAGATTCTGCAACATTATTTTTAATTTATTATTAGCCAATGGAAACCATTCCATAATTTTCCTTTCACCTAACCAGTCATAACGGGTTGGATAGATCTCTCGAAAAAGGCAAATGACAGGACTTCATATTTGTTCATTTTAGTGGGCACAGACAGCTGAGAATCTTGATCTGGTCCGGAATGTCCTGTCTGTGTCCATCAGTGGTGCATTCTGGGATCTGGGAATGTTACTGACTGTTTCAGTATTCTCTCAGCAGTAGACTGATGACTGCAAAATTCAATTAGTTAATTTCAGGCAGAATTATATCAATGTTTGATGCCTCAAAAGTTCCAACATCCCAAGACTGACACTGAAAAAGCAAAGAAAGCAGCCCCATCACTGGTCAGGCTGGGGACAAAGGCAGGTCAGGCCAGCAGGAGGCATCTCTCCCAGGCCCAGCAGCTGCTAGGAACCCCCTCAGAGGCCACCCTGTCCTATCCCACCCAGGAAGTTCTCCCCCAGTCATCTGTGCAGTCTCATTTGTCACCACAGATGCCCTGATGCCACTCTGCCCTGGACTGACTGTGCTCAGTCCTTGTTTTAGTTGCTAACCCAGTCTCAGAAACTTCAGCCAACCCAGGGCAGACACCTGCTTTCCCCAGAGCCCCCCAGCAGGAGCACAGGCTGCACTCCCCTCCAGCGTTCCTTCTGAGTGTCCTCCTTCCATCACTGGACTAATGAATCCAGTTTTGTCCAGCTCCAGGCTTGCTCCTGGGTTGAGTGTCTCTTGGAGAATGCTAGATTGCAGCATGTGGTTATATCAGTACTCACACATGGGGCTTTCCCCAACATCTCTATAATTTGTGTTTTTCCATAATTGAGTTCATTATTTCTTTTTTGTCTTTTTAATTTGACTTTTGATTTTGCCAATTTTCCCCTTATTCCACTACTCATCTGTATATTATTTTTCTCTATCCTCTGCATCCTGGGAAAGTTCTCTTTACAAAATGGAGTCCCTCATGCCACATCTGCTCCCGGGAAGCAAGGGAGCAACTGCCCATCTGTGAGACCTCTTCATGTAGCAGCTGATGTGGAGCTGTGGTCTTGGATGTGGCTTGAACTCTCCTCGAGGACTCAGGGGCTTTTTGTAGCACAGTGGTCCTTTGGCTCCAGCTCTTGGTTCCTGTCCTGCCCCACAAAGGCCACCTGTTTGCACTGCTCATAGTGTTTCCTCCCTATCCCTGGGATGTCTATGGACACAGCACTGGTGTTCCCTCCTTCACTCTTGATACAAGTAACTTCTAGCACTTTTTTTGTTTCATTTGTTTTCTCTGTTGTTTTCTGTTCAAAATTTCACCCATTTCTGACTTTCTACTTATGACTTCTTTCCTTCTGCTTCTTTTTGCTTTGCTTTGTTTTTTCCTTTGGGGAAGTGTTGAGCATTGCTTCTAGACCTTTCTTCTTCTGCATCCATTTAATGCTACACATTATTACACTTCTGAATAATCTACAGGTCAAAGTATCAAGAGAAATGAAATACATTGGGCTGAATTAAAATACAACATAATAAAGTTAATGGAATGCAGTTAAAGCAGTTCTACAGGGAAATTTGTAGTAGCAAATGACTACATTAGTAAAAAATACATGTCTTACATCATTGCTCCACTTTCTCCAACTTTAAAAAACTGAAAACAAAGTGAAATAAATCCAAAAATAAAAACCAGAAGCAAACAAGTAATCAAGAATACATATTAATGCAATTGGAGAATAAAATAGAGAACATTAATGAAACAAGATGTTGGTTTCTAAAAAGATCAGTAAAGCTGACACTCTAATAAGAAGTCACCAATTACCAATTCCAATGAAACAGATGCTATCACCACTCAGCCTTCTACACTATGGTCAACTTTCCACATATAAATCTGACAACCTAGATGATATGGACCAATTCCTCAGGTTTCCAAAAACTGTCATCAGTAAGAAATGAGCAACCCAGAAAAAAAAAAAAAAGCAAGCAAAAATGTGAGTTCAGCCTAGTGGTCAAGTGGTTGGTTGGGATGCTGTGTCCCATATAGGAGTATCTGGGTCCAGTGCCTGGCTCCTGTCTCCAGCTTCTTGTTGATGCAGACCTTGGAGGGCTGCGGTGAGGCGCCAAGTAACTGGGTTCATGCTACCCACACCAGAGACCTAGACTGAAATTCCTGGGACCCACCTCAATGCTGGCCCGGCCCAGCCATTGCAGGCCTTTAGAAGAGTGGAGTAAACCAGTGGGTGTGAGCTTGCTTTAGCTCTCTCCCTCTCCCTCTTTGTGTGTGTGTGTCTGTATCTGTCCATCTCTCTGCCTTTTTTTATAATTAAGCAAATTATTAAAAAAGCAAAAGATCTGAATACCTCATCATGAAAGAAGATATATATCTGGCAAATAAACATATGAAAAGATGCTCACTGTCAAATGTCTTAAGGAACTGCAAATCGAAACAATGAGCTACCATTATACCCCAGCTAGAATGGCAAAAATCCAAAACACGGTATTTCTACTTTTCCTGTAGTAAAAAAAAAAAAAAAAAAAACAAGTGGAAAAAGAACCTTTTTTTTTTTTTAATTTGACAGATAGAGTTAGACAGTGAGAGAGAGAAAGGTCTTCCTTCCATTGATTCACCCCCAAAATGGCCAGGTACTTCACCATGTGGGTGCAGGGGCCCAAGCACTTGGGCCATCCTCCACTGCCCTCCTGGGCCACAGCAGAGAGCTGGACTGGAAGAGGAGCAGCTGGGACTAGAACCCAGTGCCCATATGGGATGCCACTGCCACAGGCGGAGGATTAACCAAGTGAGCCACAGTGCCAGCCCTGAGTTGTTTATAATTACAATTATTTGTATTCTAGTTCATGTATGGCACCAGAACAGACACATAATTGACTTTCAATAAGTGTTTGTCATAATGAAGCTTGGTCTTAACATTTTTTATTTATTTATTTATTTATTTATTCATTCATTCATTTTTGAAAGAGAAAGAGAGAGAGAGAGAGAAAGAGAGAGAGAGATCTTCCACACAGTGGTTCACTCCCCAAATGCCAGGGCTGGGACCAGCTGAAGCCAGAAGCCTGGAACCCAGTCCAAGTATCTGATGTGAGTGGCAGGGGCCTAAGTGCATGAACCAATATCTTCTGCACATTAGCAGGAAGCTGGAATCAGAACCAGACTCTTACCCAGGCACTTCAATATGAGTTGCAGGCATCCCAAGGAGTGTCCCCATAAGGAAACCTTAAATGGTTCTGCAAGGTAGCCAGATATTTACATTTTAGGAGGGTTCTTTTAGAGTTCTCATTAATTATGCCTCCAAGGCTGGGCAGCCCCAGATTTGGCCTCAGGTGATGGTGTTCATGCTGGCAGAGTCCCAGGCCTGGGAAGAGCATCACATGATAAGAGTGAGTGGGATCATGAGGACTCCACCCCAAGGATCCAATCCAATCCAATTACTTCCCAAAGGCTCCATGTTCAGATAACATACTGGAGTAATTTCCACCCTCTTAATACCATTAACATAAGGCTTTGGGGACTAAACCTTTAACATATGGGCCTTGGGCAGACATTCTACATCCAAACCTTAACAGTGACTCAGATCTGCTAGAAGTGATGAGTCACACAGTTCCATTCTCAGGAAATGCAGGTATGGACATCTCCCTGTGCCACCAAGTCCTGCTTTCCTTTGACATTAGGAAAGATATGTATTTAACTCTGATCATACAGAGTAAACATTCCTTTGCTGTCCATCTACAGTTTCTTCCAGAATATTCACAAAGATTCATTGAGATGAGCCTGTTTTTCACGGTCATTTTATATAAGAGAAAGCACAGCAATAGATTGGCCAAGGGACTGATGTCCCCTACCCACTGTGACCCAGACAGAAATGTGTCGCTCCCCCTCTTCGTGGAGGAGCAACACTGAACCCTGCCTAGGCTTCATATCCGAGTCACGGCACCATTATGTCGCTCCCCCTCTTCGTGGAGGAACGACACAGGACCCTGCGCTGTTCTTTCGTCTGCTCGGCCCTCCCCGGGTTTGCTGCTGGTTCTTCCCGGGTTGGCTACTATCCCTTCCACCTCCGTGGAAGGGCAGTTCCCCCTGGCCACATTCCCCACTTCCGCAGGGGAGCGGCACACCGCAGGCCGGCTTTCTTGGGGGCTGCACAGGTGTTCCTTCAGCTAGATGTTCCCCTTAGATGTTCCCCATAGATGTTCCTCATAGATGTTCCCGGTGCATGCCGTCTCTCTCCTCCTTTATAGTCCTCCTCCGCCAATCCCAACTCGGCTGCCCACACGCCGAGTACGCTGCTCTCCTCCAATCAGGAGCAAGTCCTACAGTTTATTAGCTGAACTGGAGGCAGCTGTGCGGAAGCTGTTTACTTCTCTCCCAGCGCCATATTGTGGGAGAGCAGATGCATAGAATAAGTCTTTTTTTTTTTTTTTTTTTTTTTGACAGGCAGAGTGGACAGTGAGAGAGAGACAGAGAGAGAAAGGTCTTCCTTTGCCGTTGGTTCACCCTCCAATGGCCGCCGCTGCAGCCGGCGCACCGCGCTGATCCTGGCAGGAGCCAGGAGCCAGGTGCTTTTCCTGGTCTCCCATGGGGTGCAGGGCCCAAGCACCTGGGCCATCCTCCACTGCACTCCCTGGCCATAGCAGAGAGCTGGCCTGGAAGAGGGGCGACCGGGACAGAATCCGGCGCCCCCACCGGGTCTAGAACCCGGTGTGCCGGCGCCGCAAGGTGGAGGATTAGCCTATTGAGCCACGGCGCCGGCTTAGAATAAGTCTTAATTCCAGTAACTCAGTCCAGTCCGGGCTGCTCCCCACAAAATGCCTAGGATCCACATATAAATCTCAGAGCTGACATCACGGTGTAATTCCATCTGTCAGAAGAAAAGGCTGCAGGTGGACATTTGGTGCAGTAGCTAAGATGCTGCTTGAGACAGCTGCATTGCAAATCAGAGTGCCTAGGTCCAAGTCCTGGTTCCTAATAATGCACGTGGGGGGCAGTGGAAGATCACTCAAGGGGTTGGGTCCTTGCCACCCATGATGAGAGCAAGGTTGAGTTCCTAGCTCCTGGCTTCAGTCTGTTCAACTCTGGTCATCGTGGGATTGGGAATGCAAGCCAACAATAGAAAAATCAGTCTGTCTTTGTCTCTGTCTCTCTCTCTCTGACCCTTTCAAATAAAATGAAATCAACCAATCAGAAGGAGAGGCTAAAGGACACACACTTGGAGATGGGGGGGTGGGGGCACAGGGACTGTGAGAGACATGAGACCCACTGAGACTGAAGGACTCACTTTGTCAAGGCAGACAAGGAACTAAGGAGAGACTGGACTAGGACACTTGAAACAATAGGCACAGAGCCACAGAGCACAGTTACATCCATGGCTCCATCAAAACCTGGGCAGTGATGAAGTAATTCACGCAGACTCAAACCCAGGCCTGGAAATACCTCCAGCATCTCCCCATGGTAGCAGCTCTAGGATTCACACGTGCACTCCTGTGATTCCTGGCTGGGCCAGAGTGGAGGGAGGGGAGGGTAGCTCTCTGTGTCTTTGGGCAACTTTACCACCTGTGCCTGGATTGCTTCTTTCACAATCAGGAATGGAAAACCATAATTATCTCAACATTCTTTCCTTTATAGTACAATACTTTTAGCATCTATTGAGTGCCAGGTATTACCTAATGGTAATGAGGATGCAGTCACACAGGAAATGAAGGGAAGACCAAGGCCCAGAAGCCTGTCTCTCACACCAGCCCAGTATTACTCCTGCAGCTTGAAAAACAGTGGTAAAGAAAGGAAGGAAGGAAGGAAGGAAAGAAGGAAGGAAGAAGAAAAACAGCAGTATTCTCACTTCTGTTCTCAGCCAGGGACCCACACTTATTTGTATTCTTTAGCATCAGGGATGGAAAGTTTCTCTCGAGTTGACAAATAATAAAAGATGAAAGGATCGATCCTGGGTGTATATGTATCAAAGTAATGCCATTGACCTGAAAGGGTAGAATTGGTCTCTAAAAGGGGCATGGTGGGGGTGTTCCTTCTGGTTTCGGAGTCCCATCTGCTGTTAATAGTCAAGGAATAAACCAATTGCTTGTGGTAAAGACCTTGAACCTGCAACGTGAACAGGTGCATCAAGGTGACCCTTGTCTTGTGCAGGTCCACAGAAAGCAGAGTCTCCAGCACTGGTCATCACTTATGACATCCCTGGGTGCAAAGAAGCCTTGAGGAGAAAGGGAAGTGACTCATCCTGCATCTCAGAGGCTGGACCCCATCCTGGCTCAGAGCTCTGCAAACTTGGGAATGTGAAGAGCAGACTGGAAGACATAAAAGTTTGGCTAGTTGTTCCCTTTCTCACTGTGCATCCTTCCATTAAAATAATTACACTCTAATTAAGAGCAAGACAACGTCTGAGCCAAACAAGTGTCGTAATTGAGGAGGGAGCAGGAGAGGGACACTTTAGGGACTGAGACCTGAACAGGGTTTGCTTTTCCCTGATAGAGATCAATTGGAGTAGAAGGTCTGTGTCAGCCATGAACTCAGCAGATCCAGGAGGGACAAACAGAGCCTGGGAGCCTCCCTTGCTGAGTGACGACTGAGCCCTGGACTGCACCCTGGCTGCCACAGTGTGGAGCCCTGACATGCTTTGCTTTGCCTGTTGTCCATTCACAGTCCCCTCCACAGCGTAAGTCTGCTTCTCTCTGACTAATCAAGGGATGGATGTGAGTCTGTGAGCCGAGGACCTCCACTCTCCTGGCCTCCAAAGGTGTGTGCCTGGGGCAGAATGGTGATGGGGACCCGCTGCCCAGACGCAGCCCAGAATGCGGAGCATCCTCGTCCCCGCGTTCAGACAGTGAGAGAGCTCTGGGGTGGGTCATGCATGGGGAGCCCTCCTTGCTTTGGTCCAGAATGGCACAGGAGCTTTTCAGGTCTCTAGGAAAAAGTCTGTGTCAGGGCCACGTTCACCTGCACTATGACTCTGGGCATTATCAGCTTTCCCAAATTTGTTCACCTTACTTTGGGTGCATGTGTGATTTTGCACATGAGCCAACTTTGTCTTCACCCATTCAGTCATTAATTTCTCAGTGTATGCTGGTGTGTGAGTGTTTACCTTGAAGGTTTTCTTTCTACATCCATCCTTAAAGTCTGTTTTATACTATTCCATATGTGTAAGCCAGCTTCATTCACATACACCAGCTGATGAAGCAACTGTTAACAATTATGATTAAAAATTCTGACTGCTTCTTAGAAAAAAAAAATTTTTTTTTTTTTTTGGCCAGGCTATGAGTTGACGTAATCTGAAGTAACCCAGTGTAAATTTGCCTTGCTGTTATGTAGCAGAGAGCATTGATCACATTCTGGCTGAGAAATTTACCTGCCTATGCTGGTGTTAGATAATAAGCACATCTTTTTAAATAGTTCCAATGATGATTCCAAAACCATCTGGAAAAGGACTTACCTTTCCTTTCTCTGAAACTGTTCATTTGACTCAGCCAAAAAGAAAGGGTTGTGATGTAGGCGGGTCAGAAGCTGGTCTCAAATCTGATTTAGAATTTAGGGAAGGTAAAATAAGGACCAGAAAATGGGAAACCCTAGACTTAGGTAAGATTGAAAAAAAAAAAAAAAACAGGAAAATATCTGTGAAGGACATCTGGCACTAAGGAGTGCGTAGGACATTCATTTTTGATGGAATCCAGGTCACTGCTAAGCATTTCATAATTTCTTATTACAAACCTATTAGTTAATACTCTAGTTCTTGCTGTTAATGACTGACATTTATGTCACTGTGAGCTATGCATTTCACAGCATGCAATGCTTTGTGTTAATGCATTTGTGTGGCATTATACGCCCCATTTGGTGGGGTCAGGTGGACAAAAGTTGAGAGGTGGTAACTGCTATTCCTGAAGTCACTAGGCTCTCTGATGCCATACCTTGGCACAAGCCCAAGTTCATACAGTTTGTGCTACCAGTGGCCTTCAACAATGGATAGGTGGCAGGTGGGGAAGTTTGTAGAAGGTGCTCATATGTATAGAACTGATGCCAGACCTGGGGATTGCATCAAGCATCCCAGCTTGTTTTATTTGGGGAAACTGACTATAGTTTGATGTAAGTCCTAACTGAGAAGAGAGATTGCAGAGGTTAGTAGTCCTATCCAGGCCCAACAAAGATCAAAGCAGCCCTGGCATCATGCAGGTTGAAGAACAGACGCAGGTGGTGCTGACTGCAAAGCTACCTGAGATCACTCTTTCTACAAGGTCACACTGCAGCTGTGAGTGAGTGATTCCTCCTTTCTTACCAATGAAGTTTCAACCCGCTTTACTGCCTGCAGTCAGTTTTGAGGACTCCTAACTCACAAGTCACCCTCACCACATGACAGCATACAACATTACCTTGTCAAGCCTCTTCTCTTAATTCCCCTGAGAAATCTCAACGTCCAGGCTTCCACCAGAGGCCCCTGAATAACTCAGTGGGAACTGAGCCCTGTCACAAGGACCCAGCAGAGCACTGCTCCTGATCCTGTAGAACACGCCCTGGCTTCCTTCAGCACACACATCTGATTTTCAGATCCGAGACTTGACCCTAGAGGCAATTAAGCTTCATCCAATTAAGCTTTGAATATTAGAATTCTGTCTCCAAAAGTGATGCAGTTTGTCTTGCTATTGAGAACTCAAAAAAACCATTGTAGGGAGTGAAATTACAGGATCAGTTTATGATTTTCAAAGACAACTCTGAAAAACTAAGGTGTATGCATCAAAAATATGACAACTGGAACAAGAATTGATACTTATCAAAAGAGAAGTATAGTGAACAAAAGAAGGAGTGCTACAGAAAATAAAGTGTTGCTAAATTTGAAAGATGTTAAAGAAGTTGAAGCAACATTTTGATACACTAATGTGGAAGAAGTAGCTAGATCAAGGATGAGCTCCAGGCTTTTTGGAATTAAGTAAAATTAAGTAGAAAACACTAGAAGAGATTCATTTTGAGGGGATCATTAAAGTTTAATTCAGCACATGATGAGATTTTGTATGCACATAGGACATGTAAGGATTTGAACCCGAAGGTAGGGAGACAGAAAAACAAATTTGTTTTACAACTTTTGATTTTTGCATCCTCTTGCACAGGTGGCATTTAAGGTCGCATAGGATGCTCCAAAAAGACTCCCCAGGGAAAGGAAGCAATTCTTAGGACAAAAATGTGCCTTTACATGTACTGTGACTGTCCTGCTGCACCAGAAAAGTGCTATGACACAAAGCATTTTTTGCAGATACGAGTCATCGTTGCTGATGCTTTCTTCACAAAAGTATTTGCTGGATCCAAAACTTTTCTGTCTATGAAGTAAGAGATGGTTGTGTACATTATTAAGGAAACAATCTTTCTCTTTCTCACTGGACTTGGTCTTTTGGGGAACATGGCTGTTTTTGCCAATTATATATGCATTTTCTTTGTGGGTACTGAGAAGAGGTCAGTACACCTTATTCTCATCCACTTAGCTTTTACAAATATCATACTTCTCTTTTCCAAAGGAACACCAAATACAATAGCTACTTTTGGTTTGGGAAACCTCCTGGGTGATGGAGGCTGCAAAACTGTTGTTTATCTGGAGAGGGTGGCTCGGGGCCTCTCCATCTGCACCAGCAGCCTCCTTGTGGTGGTCCAGGCTGTCATCATGAGCCCCGGGGCCTCTGTGTGGGGGAGAGCCAGACCCAGGTCCGCTGGGCACATCCTCCCACTGCTTCTCTTCTTTTGGATACTCAATTGCTTCATCAGCCTGAATTTACTCTGTTACATAAGAAGTACCAACAGCATGAACACATCACTGACCAGAAGTCATCGCTACTGTTATTTTGTACCAGAAAGCTGGATAATAAGATGGGTGTTTTTCACTTTCCTGTTCCTGCGCGACGCCCTGTTTCAGGGCCTCATGGCCTGTGCCAGTGACTACCTGGTGCTTCTCCTGCATGCACACCACAAACACGTCCTCTACCTGCAGAACACCCAGCTTCTCTGTACCACTGCCCCTGAGATCAGAGCTGCCCAGAGTGTTCTCCTCCTCATGCTTTGCTTCCTTTCTTTTTATTGGACAGATTGTATTATTTCTCTATATTTGTCTTTCTCCTTAGAGCAGGATTCCATAACAGCAAATGTTCGAGAATTTGCAGCTGTTGGTTATGCAGTTCTCAGCCCATTTGTGCTGATTCACAGAGATGGAATCCGGCTGAATGTTGGTATATGCAACAAGATTGGGTAAAATGTTTGATTAATCCCTTCAGTAACGAAGTTTGACGTAATTGTCAGTTTTGCTATGGTGTGTGTAAAAAAGAAGTCAAATAAGAATTGTATGAACATATAAGGGTAGACTGTCACATAACACACCTGGGACAGCAGCCTTGCTCCGACACAGAGGTCCTTCGAGGCTGACACAGGCACCTTTCCATCTGTGTCTGCTGCCTTCACCTCTGCACTTGTGAGGCTCACTCATCAGCAGGCTGCACCTAGAAAGGAGCAGAGCAGTTTGGCAAAATCTGTCACAATCACCAAGGCACCCTGTTCCATCAGATGGCATTTTAAGTCACAGAGAATGCCCCACAAAGATCCCCAAGGAAAGGAATATAGAATACATTTGGGTAGGAGAGAGAATTCTGATGTTTCTCATCAAGCTATTCTGAAAGATACTGAATGCTGTCATACTTGTTATACACGTGTTTACTGAACAAAATCTAAGAACCACATAGTCAGACCTCTACTCTGTTTTTAAGACGTCCTCTATTAAATTGCTACAATAGCCCTGAGAAGTGTTTGAGTTTCCCTCTCTTCTAAGCAATGGTCCACTTATGTGTCTGGTTTGGTTATGTTAGTTCCACACAGCTTTTAAGTAATTATTTATGCAATGTCTGTTACCATGTTACGCTATCACTTGCTTAGACGCTTGCCTTCCTTTACATAGCTGTGGCTTGCTGCTGGCAAGGACCGTGCTGTGGCCTAAATGTCACAACTTTCCCCTGGCAGCCTCTTCCTGGTACCCGACATGGAGAGCAAGACAAAGCAAGCGCTCCCAAAATCTCAGTGGCGTTTGACTCAAGAGGAAGGGATTAAGTGCCTGGGAATGAAATGAAGAGTGGTGTATTCAAACTGAGCCAGAAGGAGATGACTGAGCAGCAATAGACAGGAAGTGTCGGGATGAATATGAAGCTGTTGATTAACTTCGTGGCAAAAAATGGTAACAGTTAGTGTGCCTAGAATGTAGGTGCCCCATAGAAGCATAATTGTTTGCTTCCCATTTTAAAGTTGGAACTGAGAAAACTTGAGTTTAATTTACACCCTTAAGCATAAGTAATTAATTTAAACACATCTGATTGAGTGGGAAGCAAGGAACTGAAAATGGAAATACCAATCTTTAGAGCACCTTGCCCAGGCTGGCAGCACACCAGCTACCTTTCATCTTTCACATACGTATACTTTTTCTCAGTAACACCATCTACATAGGAAGATGAATTCTGCATCAATTTTTCCTGTGAAATCTTACACAAGATTTGAAGTCATAGTGGCTGGAAACCTCTCACATTTGGTAAAAGAGAGAACTTCCCAGATTCAAAAAACTCAGGGAACCCTAAGCAGGATGCCCATAAATATCTACATCCAGGTCAATCAAAAGCAGGTTTCTGAAAATTAAAACAATGAAGCTCCTGAAAGCAGTCTGAGAATAATAGCACATTACCTACAAGGGAGTTAAGACATCAAGTGACAGTGAATTTCTCTTAAACTGTATCCCTGAGCCAAAACTGCATGGATCCCCAGACCCTACTGGTTCTAAGTCTGACTGGTAGTGCTCAGAGACACTTTGGGTCCCCAGGCATCGGGGTCAATTCAGGTCAGTGTCCACTTATCACTGTAAGTGGATAAGTGATAAGCGGATGAGTGATAAGATGTAAGTCTCATTATAACTCTTTCCCCAGTGCACAGCCCCTCCAGCAAGTGATCCTGTTCCTCACAAGGAAGACTCAGAAGATCGTCAGTGAATGTTTTTGGCAGAGTCTCCATGAGAACATGGCTTTCCCTTTGCTAAAGAGGCTCTGAACATCTGCACTAGCTTAACTCTGGGGGTTCACTGAGGAGCCATGATGGTTCAACTCAGATTGTCTAGTCACAACACTGAAAGCTTTCCCTTCTCTACAAAGAATTCCACCCTCGGGGTTGCCTCCTTAGCGCAGTAGGCAGCGCGTCAGTCTCATAATCTGAAGGTCCTGAGTTCGAGCCTCAGAGGGGGCAGCTGAGCTTTTGTCCCAAGTTAATAGGATTGTGTTTCAGTTCTTTGGACACCATGATCCACAACTCAATGCCAAAGATCTAGATCTCCGTGACTTGGACAGTTCTACTTCTGTAAGTAATTGAGGTGGGACATTTGGCCCCTGTCACAGTGGAGACCCATAATCCCATTGCATTTAAAAAATGGATTCCAGTTCAGCAGTAGCAGTTTCCAATATAATTTTTCATGGGTAGAGAAGAGCCATGGGTAGAGTTCTTTTAGAATCCTGGGACTATCTGAACTTACTTTTTGCAGACATGGTGAAAACATGCCCTCTCGACCCTCCTGTTCTGCGTGAGCAGGTCTATTACTGTAAATCATCCCTAGCGTTTCAATCTCTTGTGCTTTCAATACTTTGTTTGCAGTGCACTGAGGAGTTTCTGAGATTTCAGCTTAATTTAGGAAAGTCCACATTGGGTCAGGGTTTCAGTGATTATCCAATGCAACAAACTTTCAGAGCCATTCCTAGCCCCTAAGTGGAAATATTAAAGTTCACAGTCTCCTCTTAGGTGGTTCATTTCAATGAAATTTGAATCATTCTTACAGACATCTCTACTGTGAATCACGAACAATCTGGGAATTGTTTCTGAAATAAAGATGAAATATTTTCTGAATACACATGGTTTTGTTGTAACACCTAATTTGCTCTTAAATATAATCCTGACTTTTTATGATTTTGTGCAGCATTCTTTGCTACCATAACCACATTGGCCATCAGGGGGTCATCTATTTCTGCCTCTTCATGTGTGAACCTGGCTAAAGTGAAAAATCAAGCTAAATCCAATACAGCCCATCAACCTAGTTATGGACTTACAGAAAAATAATAGGGAAAACATGGTATGTTTATCAGCACCATGGGAATGGATACAATTCAAATGTCAGGAACTCCACTGCACAAAATGCCTGGTTTATTAATAGATGGAATTAACACAAAAGGAGAGTGAAAACTTTACAGATAACAAAAGATTTAAGAAACACTTCCAAAGAACACATGCTGGATACCACTAAGGTCTTATTTCCTTGTTTTTATCCCATCCAGTTTTCTTGACCAAGTGAAATAAAAGTAAATAATTTTATAATAATGTATAAGGAAATGAGCATCTAATTCCCAAGCAAGTTGTAGAAAATAAGTGAGAAAAAAATGATTCCTGTTCATAGTGCTCTTTATATCAAGTTAAATGACATGGAAGTAAAGGAAAATAATATTGAGCAATAAATGAAAGTAACGTATTGAAAAGTAAAGGAAAGTTTTACACAGGAGTAGTGACATTCTTTGGAAGAGCTGACAAGCAATACTTAACAGGCCTCTGACAGCTTGAAAAACCAATATTTGACAACTGACTGAGCCACCATAACAAATCACTGTTCATTTTTCCTCTTTTTGTACATAATTGATGCTTAAGCAGGTCATAGAGGATGGTAATAATTAGTCCTCTAGAAGGAAAAAAAAAAGGTTACTTTCAAGCAATTAAACCTTATTTCCTGAAGCTGATCATGTTGTCTATTTCCACATAATAAAATACCACAAATTTGACAGTTACAAATACACAGTTTTCAAAATCTAATTGTTTAAGTATATCGAGAGTCTGCTTTAACTTCCTCATCTGCTTTGGGTCTTACCAGTCTAATACCAATGTGTTGGTGGTGCTGCAATCTAGTGTGAGCCCTGGAATCCTTTTCCAAGTCCATGTGATTGTTGGCAAAACTTAGCTCCTTTATTTTCAGAACCCAGCCCCTCAACTCCTAGAGACCACCTACAGCCCCTGATCTGTCCATATCATAGTTCTTAACTTCTTTGATGCCAGCAGAGACCCTCTTTCACATGGAATCTGTCTCTTTAGGAAAGGCCTGGACCTTCTTTCAATAAATTCCTATGATTAGATCAAGCAAAAATTAGGTGTCAACTGATTAGCGTCTTTAATCACATCCATAGAATCCCTTCATTTTTACCATGTAAATCCAATCAAATCTCAGTAGTGAAATTCCACCATATTCCCAAGTCCCAAGGATCATCTTAGAATTCTTCACATATATCTAACTCTCTCACTCTCATTGACTTTTTTTTTTTTTTACTCAGTTACAATAATCTAATTCTCTGAATTTTTGTTATTGATCAGGTTGAAGGTCTGAGAGCTAAGTCAAAGGTTCTGGACGATTTCTCATTGACAGAGAAGTGATGGGGGGGGGGTGGGATGGAAGCAAGGGCAAGGTCACGCAGGAGAAGGAGGACCTCACATGCTCTGTTATGACAGGGCAGCCATGACCCTAGGGAAGGAAGGGGAGCAAGGGCATCGCTGTGGCCTACTGGTGATGTTCTACTTCTCCATCTGGGAGGTGAGTGATGGCGTATTTTAAATATGTGTAGCTAGCTACCATATCACCCAGCAATCCCACAACTGGGTATACATCCAAAGGAAATGAAGTCATTATGTCAAGGAGATAGGTGCACTTCCATGTTCAGTGTAGCATTACTCATAACAGTCGAGTCATGGAATCAACCTAAATACCCATAAATGGTGAATGAATAAAGAAAATGTGGTGTAGATACACACTGGAATAATATTTGGCCATAAAAAAGGAAGGAAATTCTGCCAGTTGGGATAATGTGGATGAACTGAAGGATGTAATGCTAAGTGAAATAAACCAAGCACAGAACCAACAAATGCCAAATAATCTGTCTCATGCATTGAATTTAAAATGTTCAAATTCAGAAGAGAGAATGGTATTTACCAAGGGTTAGGGTGTTCTCGGATTGGGGAGATGTTGACCAAAGATTACAAAATTTGAGTTGGAGTGTGTTTTGAATTGGTTATTAGTTTAGATGTCCCCCAGAGGCCCCCATTTTAAAGGTTTGAGCCCATGGGTGGTACTAGTGGGAGCTGGCAACATTTAGGAGGTGGGCCTAGTGGCAGATACTTAGGTCACAGGGGATGCTGCCCTCAGCGGAGTGAATTGCTTCAAAAGCCAGAGACCAGGCCCAGTCTCCCTGTGTCTGCACCCTGACTTGCCACGTGTCCTCCCACACACCTTTCACTACCCACCACCAGGTCCTCACCACCCCTGCACGTGCCTTCAGGACTTTCAGACTCTGAGACTGTGAGCCAAGTAAGCCTGTCTTTCCTCTGGAAGTAGCTTGTCTCGAGTATTTCATTGCCATAATAAAAAGCTCATTAACACAGAGTAGGAGAATTTCACTATTAAAATTAATAAATGGGCAGGAGAAACAGAGCAATGCCTAGTCACTTCATAATTATTTGGATACACTCAATAAACTCATGTCAAAACTCAAGCTGAGGGCTGGTTTAAATCTACTATTCCTTTCACAAAGGACTGATTTTTCTTTTATGTATTTAACAAAATCATATTTTCTACTAGTCCTTACAAAATAATTTCATTTGGGGTTAAAAAAAATAGGTACTCTTTAATTATAAAGAATGAGTTGAATGAGGGGAAATAGTTTTAAATTTTGAAGATATCAAATTAGGTATGGTGAAATGAAATTGAAAATATGTATTAGTTCAATAGCTACATATTAGCATGGATTTAAAATATGACTTAGGGGTGGGTGTTGTGGAACAATGGTTAAGCCACTGCTCAGGACACACACATCCCATGTTGGAAATCCTGGTTGGTGTTGGGGCTGTTGTGCTTCTAATCCGGCTTCTTGCTGATAGGCATCCTACGTGGCAACTGGGATGGCTCAGGTCCCTGATGCTCACATGGGAGACCTGGACGGAGTGCAGGGCTCCTGGCGTCAACCTAGCCCAGCTCCAGCTCTTGAATGAATCAGCAAATGAAAGATCTTTCTTTCTATCACTCTGCCTTTAAAATACAGTTTAGACATATGGGCTAGTGGCCTATTGGGAAACTTGTAACCAGAAGGTTTGTGAACTTCCTTATACTTTTATAAGGGAAGACGTTACAAAATTAATCGAATATTAACTTCTTGGTGCCCCTGAAAAAAATCAATCTCAAGGAAGCTAACCTTATCAGTGGAACTTTGTCATGATTAGGAATAGTCACTTTGAGGAATTTCTGGTAGGCAAAAATATTCTATGATAGAGCAAATAGTCTAGAAGTCCTTCGTAATAACAATGGGGTAAAAGTGAAATAAGGAAAACTTCAGAACTCTAAAAGCTAAATGACAATGAGTTAGCTTTCTATCACTACTGCTTAGTTTTTCTTGCCCTACAATTTCAAACAAATAAAAATTTTCAATTTGAACTTTAGTCTTTGACTCACTACAATATCTGTGAGAATCTTCCACATTGCTTCGTATATCAGTAGTTAATTCCCTTTTACTGGTGAGTAGTATTTGATTTTATGATTTAATGCAATTTTTTTATCCAATGATCCACTAAAACCAGTTATTACTTGGGCTGATTCCAGATTTTGGCTGCTATTAAAAAAAAGAAAAAGAAAAAGAGTTAACTCAGGCAGTTTAACAAATAGAACAGAGGAGAAACTCTCCTGCGGGTTAGAAGTCTTCCAGTTCAGTGACAGACTGCATGTTAATCTCAGTCACCAACTATTTAACGGGTGCGATTGACAAGGTATTAAATAGTCCTGAGACAGAAAAAAATCTTTCGAGAAGCAGCATAAGGGCACTTGAGCGCTATTACTGCAGAATACACGGATGCCCCTTCCAGTAGGTGGCTCGTTGGTCTAGGGGTATGATTCTCGCTTCGGGTGCGAGAGGTCCCGGGTTCAAATCCCGGACGAGCCCGCTCCATTTTCTCTCAGACAGAAATCGTAAGGGATAAAGCGAAAAGCATTTTCCAAAGCACTCACGAGGAGAAAGTTCTTTCATCACAAGAATAGAGAAGACTTCACCGGGATCTTAGCGCACTCCTCACCCGCGGAAGAGCACGTCCTGGGGACGCGGGGGCGCGAGCCTGTCCAACTTCAGCTTTTGTCTCTTGGACCCTGGCCTTCAGGCGCCGCGGGCTGGAAAGCAGGGGTCGGCCCTGGCCTTCAGGCGCCCCGGGCTGGAAAGCAGGGGTCGGCCCGGGGAGGCTGCCGCCTGTGCCGCCGCGAGGTGGGAGTGCGTCCATCCCCTACCTGCGCCACCGAGCGTCCAGCGCCTGGTGTGCCGTACCGCGCGCAGTGCGGGATGCCGGGTAGGCTTTCTGTGAGAGTGATGCGCCCAAAACATTCCCTCTTTTGTAAAGTACAGATTCATAGGTTGTAATTTACTGTGAATTGATAATTTGGAGTGGGTGTCACTAAGCGTGAAATCCAAAGGAACTTATTCAACTTCTGTCCTTTAAGAATGTTCTCAGAATTCAGAAAGCAAATTTTATGCCCCGCAGGCAGGCAACTGAATGGCCCTTCCTCAAGGGATTTTACTATCCCAAGAAAGGTGAGAAAGGTTGAGACACGAATGTGTGCGGCAGCAAATGGCACAGGCAGACAGCCCTAACATGACATCCCTGGGATGGGCGTTTGGTGCGGTCAAGACAGCCCTTGCGGCATCCACATCCCGTTTTCAAAGCGCCTGGGTTTGCGTTCTGGGTCCCTTCCAAATGCGGTTTTCTGCTAGTGTGCACCCGAGAAGTAGCAGGTGATGGCTCAACCACTTGGGTCTCTTAGACTCCATGAGAGGCCTATGTTGAGTTTGGGACTCCTCATTTCAGCCTGGCCCAGCACTGCTATTGCAGGTATGTAGGGGGTGAACCATTGAATGGAAAGTCTCTCTCTCTCTCTCACTCTCTCTCGTCGTCCCCTTTCAAGTAAACATTCAATTTCTTAATCAGAAAAATTTTAATGATACCCCGAGTCAGTAAGATGAACTTAAAATCTCAGCTTCCAGTTATTTTGGGGTCCTAAAGTACGGACTATAATTAAAGATCACTAGGCATTTGAAGTAAATGTCTAATAGGACAGACAAGACATAAAAGTGAACTGGAAAAAATACGAAAATATTAGGTGCAGAAAAGAAAACTCATGAAGTTATTACCTGATTTAAAGGAAAGTGAATGTTCTAGACAAGGGTCATTCTACAGACATCTTTTGCAATTGAAACAAAGTAGAAATGAAAAAATTTAATAGAATTACTGGGATCAAATGAGAAGGATATTTTGCAGAGTGTGGAACAAAACAAAGGGAAACTCCAGTGTGGTGGAATGAGAAGTCCATGCCAAGATGGCCGCTGGCAAGCCAGCGTCAGTTACTCAGGAAGGGCTTTGGAACCCACCTGGCAAAGGAGCCTGCCTGGCAACAGGCAGTGATTGGTTAGGGCATAAACTGCCCCTTGACCAGATTGGCTGCCTCGGCTATTTAAACTGCTGTACCAACTGAAATAAAAGAGCCTGCGGGCTGCTGGCCTCTGGCCCGATGTCTGTGGTGTCTGCGTGGTGACTCTGTGCCTCTTGCCCCCACCGCGCTCCTCCTCTCAGAATGAATCCACAGCAGTTGAACTCTTTAGTATTTACCCAAATAAGTAAAAAAAAAAACTTATGTTCACATGCACAAATAAACTGCACATGAAGTTTATAAATTTATTCATAATTACCAAACTTGGAGACAACTAAGAGGATTCAGTAGGTGAATGGATGAACAGTGCGGTACCATTCAGTGATAAAAAGTTGTCAAGTCACAAGACGACACAGCGGAAGCTTATGAAGCATTGCTAAGAAAAAGAAGCCAATCTGAAAGACAACATACCATATATGTGGTTCCAACTATGTGGCGTCATAGAAAAGGTAAAACTACGGAAGCAGTAAAAGGTCCGAGGTCGCTCTGAGAAAGAGGGAGAAATGAAGAGGCAAAGCATAGGGAATTTTTAGAGCAGTGAACCAATTCTGTGTGATACTGTATTGATGGAAACATGTCATTCTGTATTTGTCCAAACCCACAGAATGCACAAGGGTGAGCCCTAATGTAAACGAGGGGCTGTTAGTTCCCTGAACTGTAACGAACGTTTGACTCTGATGGGAGCAGGGAGGCTAGGCTGCACATGTGCAGAAAATTCTGCACTTTCTTGTAATTTTACTGTAAATATAAAGCTAATCTAAAAAGCATTTTTACAGCATAATTTGTTCAAATTAGTTCTTCAATAAAGTCCATACATTATCATTGACATATATCTTGTAAACTTGTTTAAGAAAAAATCACTATCCTCTCTTTTTTCCCTGTGCCACTTACCTATTGATAGAAATGGGTAATTTGTCCTGTAAAACTTTCTACATTTTGAATTTGGTAGATTGCTGCAGTCAAGGTATTAGAATCTTTATGTGTCATTTACCAGACTTATCAACTCCATTGTATTAATATATTAAAACTGCTCACAAAAGATGTATCATTCTAGGGGGCTTCTTTAAATTTAATTAAGTTTCTAAAAAAAAAAAGTGAAATTAACTTCAAGATGCAATGACTTTGAACAGCCCTTGTCTTGACTGTTGAGACAGTTTGTTTTGTTTGTTCTTCGTGCAAATTGTTGAACTCTTTACTTAGTATAGAGTTGGTCTTCTGTGTATACAGTTAATTGAAAATGGATCTTAGTGGAGAATGGGACTAGGAATGGGAGAGGGAGGAAGAATCACTATATTCCTTAAGTTGTACTTAGGAAATGCATGAAGTTTGTATTCCTTGAATAAAAGGTTTCTTTGTGGGGAAAAAATAAAAAATAATAAAATATATGTATTAATCCACATACACACATAAACTGTACAAACATCGATGACCACAACTTTATTGTCCCCTAGATCAACAGTCAATGCTGACACTCAAGAGCCTCCATGCTCTTTACTGACCTACTGCTCTGCAAAAAGAAATGCCATTCCTTCACCCTCACTGTAGAAGTCCCATCTCTAACCCATTTCTTAGGATGTTTATGGAAACCACTGTGACCCTTTTGCTTTAACTAATTTAAACTTTTCCAAAGACCATTTCCAGTTCTACTCCTTATAAATAGACTGCAGAGAGAAGTAATTTTTGCTTCTCTCAGTTTTATTTTGTTCTGCCACATGTAATCTATGCAGTGCTTCCTTGTACTCTCAGCTACTAATACTTCTGTATAATTGTAGCTTTGAGTGATGTTTCTCAACTACCTCACTCACTTGGGTATAGTTCAACTCTTTCTATTAAATGTATACAGAAATACATAGATCTCTTTTCCTATCATATATCACTGAATAATATGTTCACAGTGCACTATCTCCTGATGTTATGGATTGAATAATAATTGGGTGTCCCCAAAAGGCCGTGTTTAAGGGTAGAACTTAATCCAATTATTGTGTAAGTGTGAGATCTTGGGGAGTGATTAGATTGTAGTTATGTTGCTGGGGTGGAGAGTCCAGTTGAATCATGACGGCTCTATAAGGAGAGAATACATGGAAGAGCATGTGCGTGCTGTCTTTGTCTTTTTCCCTCCCTCTTCTTGCTGGCCCACCAAATGATGCTACTTCTGCAAATGTTCCACCATTCATCACCCTCACTAGAAACCAGAACAAAGGGGTCTCCAATTTTGGGCTCTAAGCCACCAAAACCATGTGCCAAAATAAGTCTTCCTTCCTCCCTAAGTAGCTCCTCTCAAGTATTTGTTACAATGACAAAAAAATAAACAAAAAACCCCCAAAACCTAATATACCTGATAACATGAGAACTCCTCAAGTGTTTATTTTTTATTCAGCAGTAAATGTTTCTACAGTTGTGGCTCAGGAAATCTACATAACTGCTGGAATTCATTTCAGGACATTATATACATATTTACAGAGAGAATTCCAAAGATATTTTCAGGTGAACAAATGAGCCAATATGTTTTTACATTTGCTCTCCCACCAATTGAACAATAGTTTATATATGATCACCATTTTATACGACTTTTCCTTAAAACTTTCTAAGACTGGTTCTCCCCTCTCCCCTTCTATACTCCTGCACCCCCGCAGTTATTCCTCCACAAGCATTCTCTTTAACTCTCTCTGATAGAATGGGACCATGTGTCTCTCCAAGAAGCCTAAGGACACTAGAGATGCACTCACTACTCACTGTGTCTTTCTTTTCAGTTCAAGATTCTAGTTCCTCATTTTTCTCTTATTCAAAGTATTATACTCTTTCAGGATCTTGAGACAATATGTGAAACAGAATACAAATTATTTTAGGCTCTCAAGGACAAGAGAAATGTTACAATGAGACTTCAAAGTATATGGACAATAGAATTAAAAGACAATTTTTTGGGAAAATTTTTTTAAAATACAGGCATGGGCAGTTATCTTCAAAAGTTCATGAAAAATATACTTTATGGAAAAACTATAAATGGACTTCAAATTTTTTGCACCAAAATAAACTTATTTTCCCATGATTTTTTTAAGTACCCTTTTTCACCATTCTGGTTACTCACAACAATCTAGCTGTTTATAGGTCAAGTGTAAAGCCCACTAAATGAAGTAAATGAGGCTTCATCTAGGGGTGACTGTTTAAGTAAAGAAATAGTCATCAGGAACACTATGCAAAACAAATCCTGTAAGGACCGAACTCAAGACCTTTTGTTTACCAGGTAAGTGGGATGAACTGCTGAGCAACAGTCCCCTTACTGTCCTAAAATTACCTTCTTTGATGTGCAAACAGAGTACATTTTAAAACATGCTAGAATTTTAGAATTTGCAAGTCTGAGGTAACATTCCACTTTTAGCAGGAAATATACCAAAACAAATCTCCTTGGTACAATACACTGTCAAGGCTGAGAAGTGGGGAAACTGCAAATTACAAACAAATTGCCTGCTTTTTACCTAGACATCTGTTACAAAGTTGTTCTAAAGAAAAAGGGTCTCCCATCCTTAAATCTATCAAAGGGATCAAGAATGGGCTCAAAGGGATGAAACCAAGACAGAACAGAGGATAGCTGCTACAGGGAAATAGAAATTTCTCCATGAGCAAAAGAACCTGTTTTATTGGGTGTAAACTACATTTCTACATTTATTCAAAGTGGAAATGCTTTTAAAAATTAAGTTGTGGGGACTGGTGCTGTGGTGTAAGCCACTGCCCCACAACCCAGCATCCCACATGGGCACTGGGTTTGAGTCCCAGCAGCTCCGGCTCCTTGCTAACGTGCCTAGGAAAGCAGCAGAGGATGGCCCAAGTGCTTGTGCCCTGTCCCCAGGGAGATCTGCAAGGAGTTCCTGGCTCCTGGCTTTGGCCTGGCCCAGCCCTGGCTGTTGTAACCATTTGGGGAAGTGAGCTAACAGACAGAAGACATATTTCTCTCTCTTTCCCTCTTTTGCTGCAACTCCGCCATTCAAAATAAATATTTCTTGAAAAAAGAAAAAAAAAATTAAGTTAGAGGGGCCAGCATTGTGACACATCAGTTAAAGCCACTGCCTGTGAAGCTGGCATCTTCTACGGGTGCCAGTTCATGTCCCCATCAGCTCCACTTCTGATCCAGCTCCCTGCTAATGTCTGGGAAAAGAGCAGAAGATGGCACACCTGTTTCAGTCCCTGCCACCCACATGGGAGACCTGGATGGTTTCAGCCTGGGCCAGAGCTGGCTGTTGAGGCCATCTGGGAAGTTAACCAATGAATGGAAGATCTCTCTCTCTCTCCTTTCTCTCTGTAACTCTTTCTTTCTTTTTTATTTTTTTTAAATATTTATTTGAAAGGCAGAGTTACAGAGAGGCAAAGGCAGAGAGAGAGATATATTCCATCTGCTGGTTCACTCCCCAAATGGCTGGAGCTTCTTCTGGGTCTCCCACGAGGGTGCAGGGGCCCAAGGACCTGGGCCATCTTCCACTGCTTTCCCAGGCCACAGCAGAGAGCTGAATTGGAAGTGGAGCATCCAGGACCCAAACTGGCACCCATATGGGATTCCAATACTGCCACATAAAATGGGATGTGGCATTCCCCCCACAACACCACGCACCATGAATGGGTAATGGAATGAATGACAAGAAAGCATTAAGTGCAGCAACAGTCTGTACAATTACAGGCAGACGTCTATGGATGAAGGAATCCACCAATCTCTATGCATGTGTTAAAAGAACATGTGGAGAAGGCATATATAGGGAACACGAGCTGAAATGCCAGAAAGAACACATGTTTTGGAATAAAAACAATTTTGCTCTCTGCTACTGCCATTGCCACTTACAAGCCAGGTGACTTTATGAGTTATTTTTCTCCTCCAAGTCTCAGCCTCATCTCTCAAATGAGGGCAATGAGATACTTTTGTGGAAAAAATTAAAATTGATGATTAACAAAGGATATATGTTAGTGGAAAAACCCAATTTGATTAAATAAAACAATGTGAGGGGCTCATAGTTCATCATTCTGGACACATGGCTCTGAACAGATGCATGTTCTTCTGAACAGAGGAAGATCTCAGGTTGGAAGTCCAAGTTTCGAATCAGAAGCCTGGGCCTGGAGACAGGCATGCCAATACTCATCCTTCCGGTTGGAGGACACTGTTTCTCTGTACTGTGGCAGGAGAGGAGACAGGACGGTGAAAGAGTTGACGTTTCTGGAGGCAGGAAGAGGGCAATAAAACAAACAAACAAACAAAAAACCGCTATGCAAGGGACCCGACCCTGGGTGAGCAGAGATTGATGAAGAAAGACTCCTCACTTTAGTGCTGAGTCCTTAAGCACAGGGTGGAGAAACACTCAAAAGCCAGTGTTTCTCTCTGGGAGAAATGGAAATGCAGAAAGCAAAGCTCTTGGAGAAGAGGAATTGAATTTTTTTGTGAGCCACAAACCCAAAACCAGCCAGCCTGCATCTCTTTCCCTATGGGAAAGTACCGAGTTCCTGTTTCAAGGGGCAAGAGTTACCTCCAGGTATATGGTATAGCAAATACTGTACGTGCTAATAAGCCCTAAAGAAATATCAGGAAAAAGAAACCAACGGAGTTAATAAAATCAAAGGTCCCCCCCACCCCCAGCCCCAAAGCTAAAAGGGAATTGAGCGAGGAGTGTTCAGAGGCTAATTTGTCGTAGCTTCTAGGTCATCCCCGAAAGAAGTAGAGGAAGTTCTTTAAGGAACCCCTAGGGGGCATCATTCACTTATTCAGATTACTCGGTGCCAGGCATTGTTCCAGAAGCTGTACAATATAACAGGGGTCAAAACACATCTCCCCTTCCCGCCAGAGGCGGCTCAAGGAACATTCTGGGGGATAAGGTGGAGTGGTAAATTTAATAATAAGTATGAGGGGTGTTCACATGCACACTATGGCAAATAGCATGAATAGGGGCGAGAAGTGCAGGGCACGGCTCGGCTGCGAGATGGCCTGGAGGCTGGCGTTGGGCGCCTGTGTCCTTGTCCACCCAGGAGGCGGCGAGCAGTTAGTCGCCAGCCTTAGGGGGTGCAGCCACGTGAGCTCGCGCCTCTCCCGCGGAAAGGGCGCGCGGAGGGCGGCTGGGTGCGAGGCACAGGTGGCCGAGGGCGCGGTTAGAGCCCACACCTGTGTGCTGGTGTTCCTGTGAGGCACTCCAGACGGGGACCCAGGGGCTGAACCGTGGTTCTCTGTGCTGACAAGGCAGCAGCCGGCCCGCCGGTAAAGCAGTGAAGCAGACTTTAGTTAGCAACCGCTGCGGTCGGGAGAGGAGCAGGAGACCACGCTGCCTAAACGCCGAGTAGGAGGTCTAGGGGCCGGCCGGGGCTGAAGACGAGCCAGGGAAGTGGGGTCCCGGGAAAACTCGCCTGGACTCGCAGCCCGCCCCTGGGAAAGTGAAGCGCCCGCCCTCAAGGAAACGGCGGCTCGCAGAGGTGGGGCCGCGCGGCCAGCCAGGCAGCCTCAGGAGGAGGGCCCGGCCTGCCGCGATCCACCGCCAGCTTGACAGGCAAGCAGCGCGGCCTATCCGCGGCGCACTTGGTAACCTAGCAACAGGCCTCAGCCAATCCCGAGCTGCTGGCGCCAGGCCACGCCCACCGAGGCCCGTTCCGCCCTGCGCTAGCGAGGTCAGCGCCGCGGAGGGGCAGTTCGGCTGCCTCCTGGTCTGGGCGCCGCGCGGGTGCGGAGCGCGCTGCTCCTCCGGAAAGTCGCCTTGCGAAGAGGAAGTCTCCGTTACTGACGGCTGGGGCAGTCGGGCTCGAAGGTCTTCAATGAGGCCACAGAACGGCCTCCCTCCGGGCTCCCCAGGCGCAGCCTGCGTCCTCTCAGAGCCCGGCCGCTTCCTTCGATTTGGGGAGCGGGGAGGGACGGGGATCGCGGACCGAGCAAGCCTGGGCCCCGGCGCGGAGCGGGTGCAGCCCCGGCGCCTGCACGGCCGTCCGGCTTCGCGCGCGCTCGCGGGCGGCAGGGGGCTGGAGAGACGGCAGTGGCACATTTTCACCAGCATCCTGACAGACAGACGAGAAGGAAACGCTGATTCCACACCTCAAAAAGCATGTAAATCATTTGTAACACCCAACACTCAGTCCTTAAAAAAAAAAACAGCAATCGCCTCAAATATCTTTTTACAATGATTGTGACTGAGTCTGGGCCTATCAAACACATGGTATTAGACTGCTATTCCTCTTAAATGTATTTTAAATCCATAATATTCACCCAAGTCTCATAGTAATCGTGTTTGTTCTTTGGAAAAGAAACTGAGACTAAAATGATGACGGGAACTCCCACAGCTAGGGATTTCATGGCTTTTACAGTCTCTTTGAAAAGTGTGTGCTGCTAGTTTTTTTCTAAAAAAACTAATAAAAATAATAAATAATAAAATAAATAATAAATAATAAAAAACTAATAAAAATAGTTACGTTTTCCATTCCAATTTAAGTTACATGGGTTCTTATTAGCATTTTTTGCGTATATAATTGAAATTGCATCTGAAAACCCTTAGTCCCATGGTCTATAGCTATAGAGAAAATATTAAAGGACATCTTAACATTTTTATTATTGTGAATTAGGAACCAGAAGGAAAGAGAAGTATGAGATGGGAGTTTCTATGTCAAAATGAGAGAGGACTTTGCAGGAACACAGTATCTTAATTTCTGTGACTGAAAATGAGGGAATGATTAGGTTAAACAAATATGTACATGATATATCAAAGGAGGAAATATTTAAAAAAAAAAAAAGGACAATTTTCTACAGGCCAGTTATCTATCTAAAAAGCATTTTATCAAGCTACCAATTTCTTATGAATTGTTAAAGCCTTGTTTGTGCACTTACAAATTTTACAGTGCTTTATATTAGTCAGTATAGTTTATATTTGAAAGTTTCTAAGAGTTTAGTTGACCAGCTTCCAATGTGTATTTTTATGAGAATATTTTAAAAAATGTCTGTCATCACCCCTTGTCTAGACCAAGACATAGGTGGAGGTAAGAGGGAATAAAGAGGGGGATAGAGAAAAAGCAGAGACAGAAAGAAAACTAGAAAACAGGAATCCAGAGGCCTAATTCCTTTAAATCAAGACTTCCAAAAGTTGTCTTAAGTCAGCTAATGAATAGTTAATATAAAACAAATCTTCCTTTATAACTCAGCAAAACTTAACAATCTGAAGGTATTCTCTGGTGGATATCTATTCCTCTTTTTCTAAAACAAAAAACAGCTGAGATCCCCCAAGACACAAAGATGAACAGCAAACATTTTTTGAGTTGGTTCTAAATGTTTTTAAATCAATGCATTTTGGCCAAGGAAGACACTGCACATTCGTAGTCACTACTCAGCACACACACAACACCCATTTGAACAGCACTCTAAACGTGTGTAGTCTTCCCAGCTGTCAGTCTTCCAGGATTGAGACTTCGGCCTCTGAGCCATGTGGTACCTCTTTGGACTGCTGACTCCCAAGGTCATCCATTGCCTGTTCAGTGAGCTAAGCTGCTGCCTGTGACGATTCCAGATCCAAATTCTAGTTCAGTTCCCAGCTGTTCCATATCTGATCCAGCTTCCTGATAAATCGACCTGGGAAGAAGTGAAAGATGGCCCAAGTACTTGGGCCCCGGCCATCACGTGGGAGACTGGTATGGAGTTCCAGGCTCCTGGCTTCAGCCTGACCCCAGGCCTGACTGTTGTAGCTGCCTGGAGAATAAACCAGCAGTTGTAAGAGCCCACTCATTCTCTCTCTTTTACTCTGCCTTTCAAATCAATAAATTAGTTTTTAACAGTATTTAGCTTGGAAATTATCAATTGATTACTTGGATTAAAAGACAGCATCAGAGGCTTATGTAGCATAACAAGTAAAGTTAGTGTTGTATGTATTCACAGGTTTCAGCCATCATTATTTTGAGATAACAAGGATGAAAATAAATTTTTCTTCGTTTCTGTATTCCTTGTTTCATATAGTGTGTACATTCTCTAAATGAAAATATTTGTGCAACAAAGTAGGTGACTATTTGACTAGATGCATACGAGCAACTATTGTATATGGAGGTCATTTCCAAAGACTGTGGACTAGGATAAAGCTCAAAAACAGGACATTTCAGAACAGGAATATTCAGGAAGGCTTTTTGAACAACTGGTAGAACACTGACTTAACAAAATATTCTCTTAATTACGGCGCTAAGTTTATAACCATTTAGATAAATGAGGCACTAGTTTATTTTTAAGCTTACGTACAGGTTACTACCTTTCACAACAGAACTAGTCATAGTAAAACTTCCAAATGTTTCATAGATCCTGGTTTCTCTTACCTGAAGCACATAATTTTGAAGAGCTTCATCTGCAGATATCTTTTGTAGGGAAGGGTAACGTTCTCATTTAGAACAGCCTGAATGAGGTGAACTTTTTTCCCTCACTGGTTCCAGGCAAACCAAAAATAGGACTTTAAAAGCCAAAGTAAGCAGCTTTTAAGATTGAAACTTTGTTTTCAGAGGAATCTGGGATAAATATCCCCAAGCTTTCTGCCTTCACTGCATCCCATTCTGCAAGGCTTTCGAATATGCACACCCAAGTGAAGGGGAATGAGCACCCCAAGTAGAAAGGCGGGAGCATTTGACTCCAAGACACCCACTCAAATTCCTTTTGAAGCAACGTTAACAACCCACGGTTGGCTGTTTGCTTACTGGGCACAGGGTAGAGATTCCTCCCATGCACCCTACAGCCGCTCCCCGCACTCCTGAAACCAGCCCACAGAAGCCTCTGCAACCCCACAGTCCAGCTGCCTCGAGTGGTGGCTGGTGTATTTCCATGTTACAGCTCCCTAAGGCTTCTCAAAATTGGGGAGGACCCTTAAGATGCAGGAAGTCCTATCACACAAAAGACCCAGAGATTTGGCAGGAACAGGTGATGTTAACTGAACCTTTAAAGAAAAAGCGCATCAAGTTAAAATAGCCTAAAGCAGTCATAAGCACCAGCTCTCCTTCTGAAAATATGGGTGGCTCTGAAAAGAGCCTTTGGGTCCGCCACGAGTCGATGACGAGCGTCTACTTGGAGCTGGTGTACTTGGTGACGGCCTTGGTGCCCTCGGACACGGCGTGCTTGGCCAGCTCGCCGGGCAGCAGCAGGCGCACGGCCGTCTGGATCTCCCGCGACGTGATGGTCGAGCGCTTGTTGTAGTGCGCCAGGCGCGAGGCCTCGCCGGCGATGCGCTCGAAGATGTCGTTGACGAACGAGTTCATGATGCCCATGGCCTTGGACGAGATGCCGGTGTCGGGGTGCACCTGCTTGAGCACCTTGTACACGTAGACCGAGTAGCTCTCCTTGCGGCTGCGCTTGCGCTTCTTGCCGTCCTTCTTCTGCGCCTTGGTCACCGCCTTCTTGGAGCCCTTCTTCGGGGCCGGCGCCGACTTGGCCGGGTCAGGCATGTTGCAGCGAGACCGAGCAACGCTGTCAGCGACCCAAACCCGCACCACCGAGGGCTTTCTATAGAACGCTGTATGCAAATGAGGTGAAAAGTTCTCGCTGTCTGATTGGCCTTTAATCTTGATACGTCAGCGGTTAGATCTGTCTAATCAGAATGTGTGAATTACAAACTAGCACTCCCTATTGGTTAAGGTGAGACTACAAATTTCAACCAATGGCACGTCTCCTTTTTCGCGCCAAGTGCTGGCTATAAGAACTGCCGACTGCGTCTTTCGCCTTATTTCACTTGTGAGGCGCTTGACGACACGGCCATGTCTGGACGCGGCAAGCAGGGCGGCAAGGCGCGCGCCAAGGCCAAGACGCGCTCGTCGCGGGCCGGGCTGCAGTTCCCCGTGGGCCGCGTGCACCGGCTGCTGCGCAAGGGCAACTACGCCGAGCGCGTGGGCGCCGGCGCGCCCGTGTACCTGGCGGCCGTGCTCGAGTACCTGACGGCCGAGATCCTGGAGCTGGCGGGCAACGCGGCGCGCGACAACAAGAAGACGCGCATCATCCCGCGCCACCTGCAGCTGGCCATCCGCAACGACGAGGAGCTCAACAAGCTGCTGGGCAAGGTCACCATCGCGCAGGGCGGCGTGCTGCCCAACATCCAGGCCGTGCTGCTGCCCAAGAAGACCGAGAGCCACCACAAGGCCAAGGGCAAGTGAGCGCGCGCCGCCCGGCCCGCACCCGCACCAAAGGCTCTTTTCAGAGCCACCACGGCGTCCACGAAAGGACTGTGCACCCTAAACGTGACGTGGAAGCGCCTGAGTCCCGTCCCGCCACGTGGAATGTCCGGTTCCTGTGATCAAGCCTGGGTGAAAGGGACTAAATTCGCATTCAGCACTGCGGCCTAGTCGCTGCCTAGTGTCCATTTGCATTCAGCTCCACCGAGCATCTCGGTTTTGCGGCTCCTTCAAGACTGAAATGCAGTCCCCCCCCCCCCCGAAAAGCTAAAGCTACGCTGACTTCTGGAGAATGCCAGTTACCTGTCGTCACCTAGTGCGCCGCTCAAGTGGCGTAATTCAAGAAAACTTTTTAAAAACTGAACGTGGGCCGTTGCTGTGACGAAACGAGCAAAGCCGCCTGCAGTGCCGACATGCCATGTGGGCACCGGGTTGAGCACCGGCTGCTCCACTAACGATCCAGCTCCCTGCTATGGCCTGGGAAAGCAGCAGAAGATGGCCCAAGTCCTTGGCCTCCTGCACCCACCTAGGAGATCGGGAGGAAGCTCCTGGCTCGAATCAGCGCAGCTCCGGCCGTTGTGGCCATCTGGGTAGTGAACCAGGGGATGGAAGACCTCTGTCTCTGCCTCGACCTCTCTGTAAATAATTAAATAATAAAATCTTTTAAAAATAAATGATATCCATACATGAGCTTATAGTTTATGCATTGCATTATATGTTCTAGTGAGCTTAACTAATCAGTAACATCAGCTAAGTGTTTCACGGTAACTCAGCAATTGTTAATGAGAAATGAAACAATCTAATTTACATTGAGTAATAATTGTTACTGAGGTTAGTCCCCTAAATCATAATAAAGTGAAAAGCTAATGTTTAGTCAAAGGTTAAGTAAAACATTTTCCCACACAATCTCAAGGACCTCCCCCTCACCACCACTAGCCCTGAGCCAGGTCTCCCATGTGGGTGGCAGTGTGGTGAGTTAGATGGGATAATAAGTTCGGTGAAGTTTTTGTTGGAATGAGATAGAGGGAGGCCCTTTAAAAGTGTACAGCATGCTTCTCCCCAGAACTTGAGTTTTAGCAAGACAAAAGTGCCATGTCATTCCTCTGAGTTTCAAGTTTTTATCATGAGAATAGAAAAGATAAGGCTTTTTTGTTTTATCTGGGTCAGGGCTAGACAGGATTACAATTGCAGCCTTTCTGATGGGTTTTTGTCCCTGCCCTCTGTTTCCTGAATTGTGCTTAAAAGACCTGGTTTCTTCAACTGGTTTCTTTGGAGACCCCCTCCTGACTGCTGCAGCTGGGGTTTCCTACTTAAATAAATCTTGCTTTGCTTTCTGCCTTTTCTGTGTGCAAATTCTACATGAGACAAGACCCCAGGTCATCTCTGTTGTTGCCATGTCCTAGTAACAGCAGGACCCCAGCCACTTTTGTCATCTCCCTTGCCTTGCAGGGTTTGTATCAGCAGGAAACAAGTCTGGAGCCAGGAATCAAGTATGGGACACAGGCATCTTAACAGCCAGGCCAGTCACCTACCCCGAGTACAAATATAGCACATTCACTTCATTTCATTTGAAAGACAGAGACAGAGGGGCTGGCTTTGCAGTGGGTTAAACTGCATATGGGCACAGGCTGCTCCATGTCCTCTCCAGCTCCCTGCTAATGCTTCTGGGAAAGCAGTGGATGGCCCAACTGCTTGGGCCCCTGCACTCACATGGGAGACAGGGTCTGTCCCAGCCCCAGGTGTTGCAATCATCTGGGAAGTGAACCAGCTGATGCAAGGCCCACTTCATTCTGTCACATCACCTTTCAAACAGAGAAAAAAAAAAACTTTTTTTAAAAATAGAGACAGAGACATATCTTTCAACTGCTGCTCCACTCTCCAAATACCTACAACAGCCTGGGTTGGGCAGGCTGAAGCCAGGAGCCAGGAACCCAACCCAATCCGGGTTTCACACATGGGTGGAAATATCCCAAGTGCCTGATCCATTTCATTACCTGCTACCCACCACATGCGCATGAGTAGGAAGCCCGTTCAAGAGTGGAGGAGTCGGGTTCAATCCGCAATCCACATTTGGATACGGGCATTCTTGAGATGCCACCATCTCAGCCACCAAATGCCTGCCTCTGTATATATTTTTTAATCATGTATATGTGACCAGAAACAGTTCAAGTATCTTCTTTCAATAAAAGCTTATACTTTTTTCCTTGAATTTTCTACTTGTTTATTCATGAAAATTGTTTTTACAAATGCATTTTCTTTATAATTTTTACAATTGTGTACTATCCAGAAAAACCAACCTACTGAGATACATTTATAGACCTTAGCTGATGGAGAGAGCCAGTATCTCTCTGGTTGGTAGGACACAGCATTTCAAAGACAACAAACACATACTAATACTTGTTTAGGTTTAACACAGTTTTAACCAAAGTCCTAAAGAAATCTCTTTGTTGTAACTGGATAAAATTATCTGTAACCTCAAAAATAGTAGTAGGAATAGAAAATTCTTGAGAAAATAATTTTGTGGTGAAAAGTACACTATCAAACACTAAAATATTCTTCAGTGTTCCAATAATTATACTTCCACTCTACACAGACTGTTTTAAGTAGCATGCATTATTCAATATATATTGCTTCCTCAAATCACTGGGAAAAATATTTAATGCTTGCACATCACACTAATTAGCCAGTTGGTAACTTTTTAAAGTTAATTCCATATACAATAAATCAAACCCTCACTATTATAGTCAGATTTTTTAAACAACACAAATTTATTAGTGTAGCTTGTTATAACAGAAGATGGTGTTTGAATTGAAAATTGGTATTTGGTAGAAAAAAAGTCAGCGATAATTTAGCAATAAGCTGAAGGACCTTTAAAGTTATATATTTTATTAATCTAATCCTGTTATAGGAACTTCACATGTGTAGTATATGGAGCCTATCTCCACCCTATATTAAGGAAACATCACAAAACAGCAGTCTTGAGAAAATAGTGTTAAAGGGGAAAAAGGAAGCATTTTCCTTTTGGCTTTTTATGTGTCTTCCATGAGGTGAAACTTTTACAGTTTAATGGGAGTGGAGAAGGAATCGCCTCAGAGTAGAAAATAGCTTAGGTCTTGTTCAAAAAAACCGCGAGCGGCGAAGGCCGAGGGGCAGCTCCAGGTCCCGCCCCCAGGCTTCCTGCTCTCACTCAGGTCCGCAACGTTTCTATAAAAGGAAGCCTGCGCTAGGCAGCCGCATACTCGCTCCTCGGCCTCTGCGGACATGTCCGGGCGCGGCAAGGGCGGGAAGGGCCTGGGCAAGGGCGGCGCCAAGCGCCACCGCAAGGTGCTGCGCGACAACATCCAGGGCATCACCAAGCCCGCCATCCGCCGCCTGGCCCGGCGCGGCGGCGTCAAGCGCATCTCGGGGCTCATCTACGAGGAGACCCGCGGCGTGCTCAAGGTCTTCCTCGAGAACGTCATCCGCGACGCCGTCACCTACACGGAGCACGCCAAGCGCAAGACGGTCACGGCCATGGACGTGGTCTACGCGCTCAAGCGCCAGGGCCGCACGCTCTACGGCTTCGGCGGCTGAGCTGCCCCGCGGCCCCAGACCCCACCAAAGGCCCTTCTCAGGGCCCCCACGGCCTCGGCTAAGGAGCTCGCGCTGGTCCGGGACGGGTGGCCGCGGTGTCCGGGAGGGAGGTGGGCGGCGCTGGTCTCGCGCTGCAGGGGGGGGTGGGCGCAGGCTCCCGAGTTCCTGTCGTAGTCTCGGTCCCGGCTGAAGCGTGCCGGGCCCAGAGAGCTTTGGGAACGCAGGTCCGCCCTCCACTTTGGGAAGGTTCTGGCCCAGCTCCTGCAACGGTCTGGGAAAGTGGCAGAGGCGACCCAGACACTTCGCCCTGCGCCCTTGTAGAGTTTCGGTTGTCACTGGGCTGGGCCTCGGCGACTGGTCATTCGGGACGTGGAAAGCGATGTCTAAGACTATTGAAAAATCCCAGTAGCCAAGGTCGGACTCGTGCACTGAAATGCAGGCGTGAGGTTCCTTCGGGAAGCTGCGGGTTTAGCAGCGTTTACTCCTCCCGCCCAGGTGACGACCCCGAGTTCGGTGTCTTCCCGTGACTTAGGCGTACACGCTCACATGCTTCGTCCAGATAGCCGCTTTCCACGTTTTAGAAGCGTTAAAAATGACATCACTGTCTACACTTGGCTTCTGAATAAATGCGTATTGAAGTGTGATGTTCTAGCCTTTTCTCCTTTAAAGTCACGTGGGCCATCCTCTACTGCTTTCCCAGGCCCCGCAGGGAGCGGGGTCAGAAGTGGAGCCGACGGGACGCGAACCGGCGGCCCAGGCAGAGCCTTAACCTCCTTTGTCGCAACACTGCCCCCTAAGAAACGTTGAAGCGTCAGCGCCTAATTTGTCTGTTGGGGGAGTCAAATCGCTTTATTTTTCTGCCGTTTCGGAGGGCACCGCAATGGGCTGTGTACAGGTTTTCCCTCCGCAGGAATTACAATGATTGGTGGTGGGGTGGTGCATATTCAACACGAGTAGAAACGCGGTTTGCTCTCCAGTCTTCTCACTTGACACTCCCAGACTCCGCAGTAGCGTTGCAGAGTTCTTGTTACTCCGAGTCTTCAACATTTGCTCACATTAGACTACATTTTTTGCCAAACTACCTCAAGTGTATTAAGTTGCACCTCTGATTACAATGGAGTTGCTTACTTTTTACTAAGATTTTGGGAATTTTCTGCTCTCCGGGGAATGGCCTATATTCATATTACTTCCTCCTTTTTAAAAATTGGGGTTTTTAGGCTTTGTGAGTATTCTATATATTTTGGCTTTTAACCCCTTTATTAGCATGTGACAAACTTAATTTTCAAATTTTACTGATATACTTGCATTATAAAAAGCTGATTTTAATGTTTTGTATTTTTAGTTTTGAATACAGCCTTTTAATATAGGAGTTATGTGTTCTTAACTCCTCCCCCCAATTTGCATGAATCTATTCGATTGTACATTTAACAAAACTGCCACTAAAGTTGCATTTAACTTTGATGTACTGTAAGTGTAAAATACATGCCAAATTTTCAAAACTTAAAGCAAGCTAATACATTTTGTATTGATCATATACTGAAATAATACCTTGGGATCAAAACAGTTAAAATTCATTTCACCTCTTTCAATCTTTTTGTAATGTCGTCACTAGAAAGATAACAATTACAGAGGTGATTTGCAGGGCATCTTAGATCAACAAATGCTTTACACTTTCAGAACAAAATGTACTAATTCAGAACCAAAAAGATCTAGTCCAGAGAAAAAAAATAAGTGTTAGGAAAGTGGCCCAGTTCTATCTATGGCGCGATCTACACCCTGACACCATCCTGGGCTCTAGCCAAGCTGCCATTGCTGGAAACCAGGTGGCCACACGGCCCAACCACCAGTGTCAAGCTCCACTCCCATCCTAATGGGATTCGAGGCTCCTGCTTCCCTGCCCGCCCTCCGGCAAAGTTTTAAAAGATCCGTGCTCCTGAACACGTGGCTCTCTTGTCTCTCCTCTCGGCTCTCTTGGCTCCTCTCGTCTGCTCTCCTCTCCTCCTCTCTGTCTCTCTGCTCTCTCTTCTCTCCTCACTAGCTGCTCTCCTCTGTCTCTCTCTCTCATCCTTCGTCCCTCCCCTCCAGCCTGCTGGGTTTCCCCCAATAAACCCTTTCCCTTACTCCAGTGTTTGGTGTGTTTTGTTTTGTGTGTTTTGGGTATCAGAAATACATAACAATGAGAGAAGAAGAGCAAATTTATTTTCACCACTTACATCCCTGAAGAGATGAAATCCCCCAAACCCTACTCCTACTTCAGGTGTTATCAAAATGAGAGCACTTTCACAGACCTGTGAAACCTAGTCCTTTGTATTAAGCCCTCAAGAGTAAATACTATATGTTTCCCAGCTCTTTTGAGGAACAAAGCAATATCCTGTTTTAGGCCCTTCGATCTTTTTATTTCAACTTTTAGAAGCAAAGACAAAATAGAGACCATAATGTGTGTGCTAAATCTTTAACCACAGTTGAAGTCCACCATTAAAATCCTCCAAGCTTCAATCCCAGAGCTCCTTGGAGTTTCAGACTTGGGGGTTGGGGGAGGAATCTGAAGCATGATTCTACCAAGTTCCATTCGGGAGGCTACAACTGCTAGACTGAATTGTTGTGGTTCAGTCACACATCAATGAATTCCTTGTTAAAGTTCTTTCAGTTATTGTTAAAGTTATTGCAGCAGGTTAACTTGCTGCTCAGGACACCCACATCCCATATCAGAGTGCCCAGTTCAAGTCCCAGCTCCTCTGTTTCCTGTTCATCTGCCGCCTTCAAGGATGCAAATTATGCTCAATTACTTGGATCCCTGCTACTCACATGTGCGACTGATTGAGTTCCAGGCTCCTGCATCAGATGACTGCCCCTACCTGTTCACATTAGTTTGACTTACTTTTGAACAAAAATAAAGCTATTACTTAAAAAGTATATTGCTAATTTAATTAATGTCTGCTAAAATAACTTTAACAAGGAATTTATTGATGTGTGACTGAACAGCCTTGGCTGTTGTGGGCATTTAGGGAATGAACCAGCAGATTTAAGATCTCTCTCAGTCTTGCTGCCTTTCAGATAAAATGAAATTTAAAAAATTCTTTAAAATAATAGATACAGCTAAAGAGGAAATAAATGACAAAGATTTGTGGTATAAGGGGGGAAACAAAGGCATACTGGAATCTTGCTCTGCCTCTAATAATTTGCAGACTATTAAAGCTCCATGCATCAGATCTGCTATTTGTATCCTTGTCTTATAGGTTATTTCTCTGAAAGGCAGTTAGGACAGAATTGATGACAGCAGCACATCTTTAATGGCTCGAGAAAAAAATCAAACTAGGTGTACCTGAAGGTGGAATTCATTGTCACCGTGATCTCTTTTAGGCAAACTACCAAAGTCTTGTGTGGGAGGACAATATAACACTTACAGGAAAAAATACACTAATTCTAAGTGACACAGATTTCATTTCCCTTAAAACTTCCCATTCTCCGTGAAATGTAGTCAGTGCCTCCATAATGAGCCAATCTTCGGCAGTCATCTATTTGGGGTTGGCTGAGTCCTACAAATTTTGCTATCCAGGAAAACTCAGCCAGGGCAGATAGGTGGTCAGGCCGTAAAGGACACACAGTTGCACCATCCCCTCTCCTCACTTCCAGTTTGGTCTCGCTCACGTTGCCTATGTCCTTGCAGTCTTCACAAAGTAAGTATTAAGATTTCCTCCCCTTTTTGTACTGTAGCTCCCACATCTCAACAAGCAACAGGCATATATACAGATCAGTGGTTGACAGACTAACAGACCGTGCTGACAATGACTTGCTGACATACTTCTTTGACTAGTACAGTAATCCTTAAGTGACTGGTAGGATAGGACTTGGATGAGCAGTGAACATGTTCTCCATGTGCAAAACGTCCCGATTCAACTCTGCCATCTCGACACACGCAAGAGACCCTGAGGTCTAGAGCAGTGCCTGGCAAAATAACATTAAAAAACCATAAAAACTGCAGGACACAAGCTTGCATTTGCACACCCTCGTAGTTCAGCTGCCGAACCAGAGCAGATCGTGTTCATGTAAAACCGACCAAATTCAGCGGGGTTAGGCCAGCGCCTCGTCCCACGCTGACCAGCGAGGGGCCCCGCTTACTAGGGGCTCGTTCACGCAGCCTGGACCCCGCGACCACAGGACGCCCAACCAGGGCTGCGCGTGCGGGCAGCTACGGCCCTGCAGCGCTAAGAAAACCACTCTGCTTGGACCCCACAAGCCCCCAGCCCCCAGCCCTCGACGCCGCGCGGGCTGCGGGGGGACGGGGGTGGGGGGAGCGAGAGCCGAGTCGCACCGGCTCCAGCGGGGCCACACTGCCCTGTCCTCACCGTGCACTGCGGAGCCAGAGCGAGGCCTGAACGCTAGAGGCAGACGGGACTTAGCCGGCAACTGCAGCAGAAAGGGAGATAAAAACCCGAATTAAAGTGCTAGGTCGGCAGGAGGCGACACAGCATCCCGACGCCACCCCGTTCCTAGACCTACGCTGCAGACGAGAACGCTCCCGTCTACCTTAACCACGCAGCCCCGGCTTCCTGCGCCCCTCACAGCCGCCGACCCGCCCCCCGCGGCCACCCTAGACCGGAACAGGTTCGCAGCTCCCACTGACACCGTGGGTGGCTCTGAAAAGAGCCTTTGGGTCCGCCACGAGTCGATGACGAGCGTCTACTTGGAGCTGGTGTACTTGGTGACGGCCTTGGTGCCCTCGGACACGGCGTGCTTGGCCAGCTCGCCGGGCAGCAGCAGGCGCACGGCCGTCTGGATCTCGCGCGACGTGATGGTCGAGCGCTTGTTGTAGTGCGCCAGGCGCGACGCCTCGCCGGCGATGCGCTCGAAGATGTCGTTGACGAACGAGTTCATGATGCCCATGGCCTTGGACGAGATGCCGGTGTCGGGGTGCACCTGCTTGAGCACCTTGTACACGTAGACCGAGTAGCTCTCCTTGCGGCTGCGCTTGCGCTTCTTGCCGTCCTTCTTCTGCGCCTTGGTCACCGCCTTCTTGGAGCCCTTCTTCGGGGCCGGCGCCGACTTGGCCGGGTCAGGCATGTTGCAGCGAGACCGAGCAACGCTGTCAGCGACCCAAACCCGCCCCACCGTCGGCTTTCTATAGAACGCTGTATGCAGATGAGGTGAAAAGTTCTCGCTGTCTGATTGGCCTTTAATCTTGATACGTCAGCGGTTAGATCTGTCTAATCAGAATGTGTGAATTACAAACTAGCACTCCCTATTGGTTAAGGTGAGACTACAAATTTCAACCAATGGCACGTCTCCTTTTTCGCGCCAAGTGCTGGCTATAAGAACTGCCAACTGCGTCTTTCGCCTTATTTCACTTGTGAGGCGCTTGACGAGACGGCCATGTCTGGACGCGGCAAGCAGGGCGGCAAGGCGCGCGCCAAGGCCAAGACGCGCTCGTCGCGCGCCGGGCTGCAGTTCCCCGTGGGCCGCGTGCACCGGCTGCTGCGCAAGGGCAACTACGCCGAGCGCGTGGGCGCCGGCGCGCCCGTGTACCTGGCGGCCGTGCTCGAGTACCTGACGGCCGAGATCCTGGAGCTGGCGGGCAACGCGGCGCGCGACAACAAGAAGACGCGCATCATCCCGCGCCACCTGCAGCTGGCCATCCGCAACGACGAGGAGCTCAACAAGCTGCTGGGCAAGGTCACCATCGCGCAGGGCGGCGTGCTGCCCAACATCCAGGCCGTGCTGCTGCCCAAGAAGACCGAGAGCCACCACAAGGCCAAGTGAGGCGCGAGGCGGGGGCTCCAGGAACAACACAACGGCTCTTTTCAGAGCCACCCACCACGTCGCGGAGGAAGCTGGCGCACGTCTCGTGGTTTCGGTTTCTGGTGACTTTGTGTGTCTCCTGCCCAGGGAAGGGGCAGAGGTCGGGTCCTAGAGGGTCAGCAAGTTGGGACAGGCAAACCCGGCGAGTGGGTCCTGGCTGCACGCTCGCAGCAGCCCCTGAGCTGGGATGGGGTCGCGGGGGGAACAGGTTCGCAGGTGGCGATGTTTTAGTTGTAGCGTTATTTCTTAGGCCTTCTATGTGGCAGGAGGTTTAATTAGCTAAAAGCAGAAATGCTAAGCACGTGGGTAGCTACTTAGTCTCTTGACAAGTGTGCCTTACGCCAGCAGGACCCAACTCCATGCATCCTAGAACGTGTCTCGGAGCGCTTGCTCGTGGGAGTCACTTCTAGGTGGGGAGAACCTGTCGGCGATTTAGCAATGCAGAAAATACGGAGGACGTGGGCTGGCGCGCGGTGGGGGCTGCTGTGTTTTTAAGTGAACAGGACACAGGTGGCTGTTAGGGGGCGGGAGTGTCCCAGTTAAAGGGAATTAAAAGCGCAAAGGCCTCGCCACATTGTGTTGGTGTTTTGTGGGAGCAGCCAGGGGGCAGAAGAGGCTGAAGAGAGGAGTTTCCACAGAAGAGGGCTTTCTGGGGTGAGAAGCAACATGGACAAGCAAAAAGCAGTGAGCCTCCAGATAGATGTGCTAGCGCTGGCCTAAGATGGGGAAGTGGTAGAACCCAAGTCACTTCGTTAAAAAGATACACCATGTGACTCCACAAATGAAAACTTGGAGATTATGGCTTATAGTGTACTGATTTACTACCCCCAGCCTTTGTCACGAAAGCCCTGTTGAATAAAGGCGGCAGACCCCACAAGAAAAATTATGCTCTAGTGACACACCCCAGGTTCTCTGATGTTACCATGAAGTTTGAGGAGTGAGGAGTTTATTAGATCAAGCGCTAAGGAAGCAGGCAGAGGGAATGTCGGTAAGAGGAAAGAGTTTAATTTCAAGAAGCTGCCATCCCGGGGAAAGAGAGTTCTCAGTCCAAAATGTGCCCTTTGCCCAACAGGCCAGCAAGAGAGGTTTGAAAGGATGAGTAGCTTCAGGGAAAGTTTAGAAATAAAACAAGGAGTCCATTTAATTGCTAATTATGCAGATATTCGGGTTTTGTTCTGGTGTGGTGTGGGTCCTTCCTTTTTCTTTTTTTTTTAAACTAGGAGGAGACTGGCAGGTGGAGGTTTCTTTGTTAGTTGGGGCAAAAGTTGCCATCCCAAATCATCTCCCTCTGTAGGCCCCTGAAATTCTTATGCAGCCTTTAGGCACAGGTAATTCACTGTATCCGTAGCTGGTTGTTGTTATATATATATAAATATGAAAGAAGGGAAAGGAGAGGAAGGTGCCTTTATTGTGGTCACTTCTGTAGGTTGCCATGACAACTGTGAATTGTCCATTGTTACTATGCTGATGCACTGGATTGAGAATACACTGATGCTGAGGTCCAGTGTTCCTTAATGCTGACGCCATTTTGATTCCAACTGATTTGCGTGAGCCATGTTCTTGCTTAGCCTGCTTCCTGGCTGGGGCCTGGCACACTATCTCAGAGTACATCAGATGACATTAAAATGGCTTCCAAGTGTATAAACAGATGCTCCAAATCTCTACCAAATGTAAATACAACTTTTAAAAAATGAGATTGGCTACCCTATGCATATGATTCCACAGTCTGAGGCTGGATGATGTTAGCTGCTGACAGGGATAAAGGAATATGTAGTGTGTGTGGGAGTGTGGACTGAAGAATAAACTGGGGCTCATTAGCTGGTTCCTGACCAGTATCTCAGGGAAGCCACCACACAGGGACAAAGGCCCCTGGTTGAGGAGGCCAGGCCATTGGAGTGGTGGGACAATGGAGGCCCCTTTTGGTCTGTCACTGGTAGAGAAGGTAGGAGACACATGGCAAATTAAAAATTTGCTTTTTAAAATATCCCTACGGAACATACATTTTATAATGAAGAAATTGCTGTTTTTGCAAGGTGTCTGGCGTGTAACAAATCTTCCCAGGCAGACAAATCAATTAATTCACAGGCTTTTATTGGGGTTCCGCTCCTGGGTGAGGTTTCCCGGTCCCAACAGAGCAACAGAGTGGGGACCCCGGGAAGTCACACGTCAGAGATTGGGAGGGCTCCTTTTATAGATTCAGGGCGTGGGGGTTAAAGGTTGAGGCAGGTCTGATCCTCATTGGTTGACCTTTAGTCACCCGCGGGGACCTTGACAAGGACTTTTCTTCCCCGGAAGTGTAGGCCTTCCCTCCTTGTGGCTCCCAAAGCTACCAGTTTTGTTCACCATTCTCTCTCCACTATCTAGAAAAGAACATGAAACGTGCTTGTTAGGAAGAGTTGCAGATTGGCGCCTCCTCACACGGGACAACATAAATGTTAGGAAAAGAGGTGCAGAATAGAGAGGAGGCAGTGTACAAATTTACAGCCAGACCAAATTTATTCAGAGAAAATAAATTTGCAGAGGTAGGTGACCAACTGCCCGCATTTACATTGAAGGAACTCGTGGCAGAAGGCCCAGGCCCGCAGGGACCCAGTCTTTTTTTTATATTTTAGGAGGACTGGGGCTGGGGGTGGGGTAGGGGGCAGCAGGTGGAGGGGAATTCCAGCAACTGGTCTTTCAGGTGGCCATGGGGGGATGGGGTGTGAAGGCAATAGAGTGTGAGACCCAGTGAGATTCAAGGGCAAGAAATACATTCCAATGTTTATCTTCTGAGCAATGAGCTAGAATGGCTGAGGCTTATGTCTTTGTTCCATCAATAGTAAGTCAACGTTTGTGAACAAAATGAAATAACGGAAAAATAAATTTAAAATATGCTGCAATATCCAATATTTTCCCCTAGAGGGAGATAGTCACCATGAAACAAATTTTACTCATTTCCACTGAAATCAAATTAAAACCCTTCACTAAAGAAAATATTTTGTCCATGTTCCAGTTTCTGCTTTTGTAAGACTTCAGCAACACGAATGTGTTTTCCTCCTCACAAAACCAAAATCGTGGGAAAATGTTACATTTCATTTAAAAGTTAGAAATACAATATAACTGAATGTAGGCTCAAGAGGGGCCCTGTGGCTTAGCTGGTCAAAGCACCTGTCTAGTAAACAGGAGATCCTGGGTTCGAATCCCAGCGGGGCCTACTGTGTTCAGTTTTCTATTTTCGGTAGTGTTGCCATCACACATGTGGGAGAGTCCCTGGCCCAGTGATTGCACCACAAGGATTAGGATGAAAGGAAAATTGAATGTAGCTGGTTTGGTAAGCATGGGCTGTCTGAGATAGCGCAGTCTGTGATGGAGGGTAACTCTGCCTTAGAAATTCTGTCTCCAGTCTCACCCTGTGCTAGCCGGTGTTTTCAGGTAAGTGATGGGTTTTGTTTTTTGGTATCAGAGAATGAATAAACTACGCCACTTAAGAATAACAAAGAGAGCAGTGGTGCAATTCAGGCTTTCCTCCATTTTGGTTTTGTACAACCCTGAGAGCTGTCATATTTATGCATCACTAGAGCCCACTGATTGGAGGGGGAAAACCACAAATGGATGGTCACCTCCAGAAGCGTGGGCATCACCGTGACTCAGTGAGGCACCACCTCGCACCAGCTCCCTGCAGCCCGAGCACACACAGCAGGGCCTGAGCTTTCTCTGCAGAGATTTCTCAGGTCGCGTGCTTGGAGTTCCACACTCACCTCTGCTCACTTTGCCAAGTGTTGGCATACACCCGCAGTCCGTCTTGCATTGCGCAGGAGACCTGACTTCGCCTTGTGTTCGCAGCAGTTCCCTGCAGACAAGATGAGCACAGGCCTCGTGACACTCGACCTCTGCTGCGATCTGATCCAGTGAAGGCTGGAAATACCTGGAGATTTATCAGGCAGGCATTAAAAGTGTTCTTCCTGCCCTAGACTAAGCAAAAACCCAAACTGGGCCAAACAGTCTCTCAGGTATGTGCTAATGAAGACACACAGGTCAAGTGCCAAACTCTGACTCCCTGACACCTGTCAGCTCCTCCGATCTCAGCCTGCAGCCAAAGGCAAGCTCACTGCATCATTAACATCTTCCAGAGGCCTCACAGCCTGGGTGAAGAATGAGGACAGAAGAGGGAAGTAGATTAACAGGAGGAAGATGAGACAATATATGGCAAATCACTTACAGTTTCACAAATAACAGATTCAGAGAAGGTGTTTTTATAGAACAGTGAGTATTCGTAAAAAGAATGGTTGAAACACACTCAAGGAAGCAAGCAGAAAAAAGGCATCAAGCCAGAGGGAAAACATTGGAAAATAGGATATTTGACAGCTTGGATTTTAAGGATACATAAATCAGATCTTGAACTATGATTTTTTAAATGAATTTAAAAAATGTTTTTGCACCTGGAACAGGCAGCACATTCTTCAAACACAGTAATTCATCTCAAGCACTTCCTCTTCCTCGTTTTAATTCTCTGATGGACCAGCATTCAAAGGACCCTTGAATCCAAATGCTGTTGCTCCAACCTTTGAAAGCACCGACAAATTCATGCTTTGAAGATTTAAAGTCCACAAATACTTGGTGCTGTGGTTTGAATGTCCCCACCAAAATACAGTTGTTGAAATTTAATCCCTACTGTGAGAGATAAAGAGGGCGGGAACTTAATCTATGATATTTGAGATAGGTTCAGTGAGGTCGCATGGGACACTGACCAGGGGATCTGCAGCTTTAAAAGAACAGAAGGGAGGCCTGAGCTAGCACACTGTGCGAATGGTAGAGGCAGGCAGATAGAGTAAAATCTATTAGATTTGTGAGCTGGAAAACTATGCCCCCTGTATGATCTCATGCCTCTACCTGATCCCACCTGTATGCCCACCTGCCAATCACTACATAACCAGTCCCCCTTTGGGAGTAAATAAAAGGCCTGGAACAAGGTGGGCCCTTCCCTTGTTGCCCCTACTCTCTGCTTTCCTGCCTGCATGCTTGCTCCACATGGCTCACTCCTGGCCTGCTCTCTGCTTGGTATAGACCCACTTAGCTTCTAGACCTCTCTTTCTCCCCTAAATAAAGCCCTCACTTTCCTGCGCATTTCTCTCATGGAATGAAATCCTTAAAAACGTTCCATGTTGTCTGATCTATTGAGCCAGTATTCAGAATTCTTTGAGGAAGTGGCGAGAACCCACAGGATTATTAATATTGGAAATTATTAATAAGCAGTCTGATATCACGTGATGCCCTGCTCTGCCTGGTCCCCATCACATAGGCCACCCAGTCTCGAGTGTCCCCTCTTCAGAACCATGAGCAAATATAGCAACAGAAAATGGATTAAGCGACCTGAAATGTTTATTCCATTAACAAATAATCCCAATACAAATCTTTCAGATGCTTAATAACTCCTTTGAAGACAACAGTGCTGCACATGGAGCATGTTAATATCTTATTAATGGAATGAAATGAGCTCTGCTCTTGTGGACTTCTAACGAAAAGTGTCGAATTGTTCCAAAATGTGAAAGGGCGTAATGAAAGTCAAAACTTGGAAATGAATTTTATGTCTTGGTTTTTTGAATACCTGAGTTTCAAAAGCTGTGAAATGGGCTAAGTCTAGGGAAAATTTGCTCAATTTTGATAAACTTGTTTCCTTCACTTATTGTTTGTTGCCTTCACACACAATATGAAAAGTTTCTGTATTTGTGTTTTGTCCATGTAATCTGCTTAGCAAACATTTTGTGTTTTAGCAGAACACTGTTTATACTAACTTTATTGTATCTTCAATTATTTAAGGAAACAAAAGTTTCTGACTTAGGAATAAGCTGAAATTCTTTACAATCATATCACCTATGTTTATTGTTAAATTTTTTATTCTCACTTTGAAATAAGCAGCCAAGTATTTTCTCTACCATCCATGATCTGATCCCTATCCTATGTCCCAATGTCCTTGTAATTTTCTTTTTTGCCTTCCCCAAACCAAATACTAACTGTAAAATAAAAGTTTCAGAAAAATGTTGGCACCTAAAACTATCTTTGAGATTTCCATAAAGGACCACCCCAGAAAATCATAAAAATTTGTTGCTTCTCCTTGGGGAGGGGGGAAGTTCTAGAAAGAATCAAGTTTAATTGTTATGTTACTGTCAAACAATGCTCAAAGTAGTAAGAGATACGTAGGAGGAGGAGAAGGGGGAGGAGGTGAAATGCACAGTCTGCCCTAGGTTCTGTTTGTGTAGCTACACTGTTGATGCAGATATTTCAGGAATGACACACTGAGAGGGAATTCCCTGGAGGCAGCGCTGCTCTCAACGTTCATGACCCATCATGACGCATCGGAGTCCTAGTGTTGCTTGTCTGACATCAGACACCACCATGAGCAGATAATCACTCATAATTATGTTCTTTTTAATGTTAACTTGGTCACAACTTCAGTGGTTCACAATTGAAGATTTATATCACATGCTTATGGAGGTTGTTTTTTAAAGATTTATTTATTTTGTAAGTCAGAGTTGGAGAGAGATTGATCTTCCATCTGCTGGTTCAGTCTCCAGGTGGCTGGAATGGCCATTACTGGGCCAAGCCAGGCCAAAACCAGGAGCCAGGAGCTTCTTCCAGGTCTAACACATGGGTGGCTGGGCCTGGGTAGTTGGGCCATCTTCCGCTGCCTTCCCAGGCCATTAGCAGGGAGCTGGATCAGAAGCAGAGCAGCTGAGACAGGAACTGGCACCCATATGGGATGCCAGCACTGTAGGTGGCAGCACAGTGCCAGCCCCTGGAGTTTTATTAATATACAAATGAGTAGGCCTACTCCAGACTTATCAAATCTCTATACTCGATGTTCATCTACTTTTACAAATTAAATGTAACGTTCACTGTCCTCTTTGACAGCATGGTTCTTTACCACGTTCACAAGTATTTTGCCCAAAACTTATTTGGGTCAGCTGTGTTGCTTTGCACACCACAGGTAAACAAGATTCCTTATTAAATGTCATTCTTGTGAAGTCTCATCAAATCTACTTTTCAAAACATGTAATAAACTCCAGCCATCTAAAATATTTGTCACTGACATTGAGTTATTTTGTTTTGCTTTGGTGCTTCTCTGCTTACAATCAGCTACAGGCCGGAGTCCACACAGCAAGTGTGTCTCAAAGCATGGTGGAGAAAGACTATGCTGGGCACCTTTGGGAATAAGCTTCTCGCGACATCACTCAAATGAGAAGACCATTCTGCTGAGTCAGCATTTCCAGGAAGCGCATGGGCACAGGAGACACTGGACCAACAAGACCTTCCATGTCCACAGAAGCCGGGAGGACACTAACAGGCTTACACGCAGATGAGGAGAGTGACAAAATGAGAACACAAACTTAGAGCATGAACTTCTTAACTCCTTCAGAAGCGAAGAGCTGCACCCCACGACAGCCCCCCATGCATCTGTGGGAGACCCTTGCGCTGATTCTACAGGCATACTGATACAAAGCTAACGCTTATTTGGTCCACAGTCTAGGGACTAGTCCAGCGTTATAAACACTGCAGACTGGCCTAAGCCCTGAGAAGGCCTATTGAAGGCCTCAGACTCCCTGTGTCCAAGCAGGACCGGAACGCGGCACATTCGAGATACCATGAGCAAGAACTAATTACATCGTATTGAGTAAACTCATGAGAGATGGTGGCTTTCTGCTTTAGAGACTTTCTTTTCTGGAATGTTGTTCATACTGTTTGTTCAATTTTCTGAATGTTGAACATCTTTGAGCCATTGACATAATAATGTGTAGTAGGCTCTGCTTTGCTAAACTGAAATGAAACGTTTGTTAAGTGTCTTCATTAACTGAGCAAGGTCATGGGCCCTGCATCCTTAGGCCGGCTTGGTCCCATGCCCTGTATTTTTCCCACCCCACCCTCCGCATTCTTTGCCAACTCACCCGGCCCACGTAGAGGAAGGCCTACCTGGGAAAAGCTAGCTCAGCCCCACCCCACCCCATGGGCCTTTCCTGGCTTATGCTATAAAAACCCAGCTGGCAACTAAATTCTTGCTCTCTGCCATGTGTTCACTCTGTGCCCACAGCACTAGTTAGCCATCTCTGCAAACATTTCCCCTGGAATAACTTCGTCTGGGCTGTGAGTTTGATTCCCGTATCCTCTCTGTTCTGCCCCTTTCCTTGCAGTAATGGTTCTTGTCTGATCCCTTCAGCATTAGGGGATTTACTTCTGTCCTTATTTTCATGACAATACAGGTATTTGCAAAGCTCCAATAAGAACCCTTCCACCTTTTCACTGGGATGCACACAACCAAGGTTTTGCATCTGGTATACTTGAAAACAATGCTCATTTAGTCGGGTAGGATCAGACATTTAAAAGAAGCTAAAGTTAATAAACTGCAGGAAAACTGGCCTAGCACCTGCTAGGGGTTCCTAGCCTTGCCGGCAACTGTGGAAGGACACTTCCTGCAGGCCCAGCACCCAGGGAATATTTTGGGGATCTTCAGAAAAGAGAGATTCGCTTGTATAGGCACTGAGGGTAAATGTGGCAAGCGAGTTCTTGGCTTCTGAGCAGGCCAGTCACAAGGTCAGCAAACAGTAAATCGGGTGTCTGGTGTAGAGGTTAGGAGGCTGCTTGGAACGCTCACATCCCTTATCTGAGTGCCTGCTTCAAGCCCAGCTCTGCTCTAGATTCCAGGGTCTTGCTGAGGTCCTTGGGTCCCTGCCACCACCCACGCAAGAGGTGGAGACAGAGTTCCTTTCTCCTGGCTTTGGCTATTCCAGCCCTGGAGTGAAAGCAGATGCGAGATTTCTCTCAAGCTCTCTCCAGCTCTGTTTCTCTGCCTTTTTAAGTCAAATGTGAGAGTCTTCATGGAAACTTCCAGCAAAACAAACAAGACAGCTTGTATTCGCAGTTGTAGATAATCAGGTCAAATCTATCGATGACATTCTTATGGTCAAGATTGATGTTATTTTTGATCAAAAGGGGGGGGGTTAAGAAAATAGTTGTCACAGTGCATCCTTCTAAGACATCAGATGTCAGGCCCAGAGCCTGCGGCAGGTGCTTCCCTCGCCCCGGGAGCTCCCCATCACCTCCGCGGCAGCCCCGGCCCGTCACGCACGACAAGGCAGCCCCGACGCCTTCTCTCCTCTCCCCATCGTTTTTTTTTTTGTTTGTTTGTTTTTTTTTTTGTTTTTTTTTTTGTTTTAAGCAGGAAAGATTGTAAATAAAGAGGCTGTAACGAGAGCAGTGCTCTCAAATATGGTGTGGACTGGAGCTAACGAAAGGCGCCAGTTGTCCTGAGAAAGTGGCGGGGGTAAAACAGATCCCCTTCATGGAACCCCATGGGAGTCGAACACGGCACCTCGGCAATACAGGGCTGTGTCCTAACCTGCTGAGCTAAACTACCAATGGGGCCGAGCAGCCCTTCCCGACTTTCTTTAAATTTTATGTGGCTGATGTCAGCGTTTTCCTTTATGCGGAACAGGAAATGCTAGTCCCCTTCCTATTAAGAGAAAATCCCGCTTCTGCAGTGTGTGTCCTTCTAAAGGACTGGTGTCAACAGTGGCAGGTACAACCAGGCACGTTTTCCCGATCAAAACAAAGTAGTTGTCAAATGCCCCCTCAGGACGAGATAAGGCAGGCGATTTTAATTTTTGCCAGAGGGTGCCTGCCGAGGTATCAACACGTTTCTCCACCACTGTTACTAACACACGCACTCCCCGTCCTGAGCCTGGTGGTCAGATAGAAAGTTTGGGAACACAATTTAGGTCATCAGGTTGCAGATGTGAGTCTTACTGTCTTTGCTTCTGTGAGATGGTCAACAACCTCTTGGGATTTCCTTGTTCTCCTTTGGGTGCATTGCTTAAAGAAGTCTTTTTGAGTTTGTGTGTGGGTGCTGGACACTGAAGGAAATGTGGATATGAAAAACTTAAGTAAGACAACAATCTGTCTTTATGAAACTTAATTGCTCAGACGACAAAGTAATTAGGTGAAGCACGTAATTACAGTATATGCTTCATGTGGGGAAAAGTGAGGCCTTATGGAGTAGAGAAAGGCTGGTGTGGTGGTAATGAGGGCACCTTCTCTCCCCTCCCCTCCTATAAGCCTATAGGAAATTATATAGGCCTATATATGTAAGCTATATAATTGCATATATATAATTACATATAATCTATAATTACATATGTATAGGCTATATATATATATATAAGCTATACAGGCTTCAAATATAGTCACATTCTGAGGAAATAGGGTTGAAGGTATTTGTACCAGGTACAACTTTACCAACTATCTTTTCATCTGCAGAACAAGAAACCTTTGGTCTCTTTTTAAACAATTGTTTGTTTATCTATTTATTTATTTATTTGAAAAGCAGACACAGAGACAGGTATCTTCTATCAGCTGGCTCACTCCCAAAGTGCCCAGAACAACCAAGACTGGAGTAGGCCAAAGTCAGGAGCCAGGAACGCTATCCGGGTCTTCCACATGGGTTGCAGGGACCCAATTGCTCGAGCCTGCTGTCTCCCAAAGTGTGCCTTAGCAGGAAGCTGGAATCAGAAGCAGAGGCGGGGTACAAGTCCCAGTACTCAGTAACATGGAATGCAGATGTGACAAGCAGTGTGTTAACCACTGCTCCACTTGCCTGAGTCTCATATGTTTATCGAATTCCCTGCACACATATGTAATTGAAATTATTGTTCTGTTCATCCATTTTATGTCCTTTTTCACCATGAAGCTAGAAGGGAGGAAGGGAGCCAATTTTCCTCTTTCCACATATTCATTGGCATTTCAGATTTCCAAGCTCTAAGTCCAGGTTATCTGAGGCAAAAGGAGAACTCCAGTGGTCTGTCACTGTATCATTCCTCTGGTCCCAGGGTCCTTAGCCAGAGTCATCTTACGTTCATGTTGCATAAAATGTCCGTGTCGCATGTAGTGTCCATGTTGTGTGTAATGCCCAAAATTTTTCATTGCACTTAGTAGGTGAATTGTGATACGTACATGGATCCATCTTCCTGGAAACCTTGATATGCTTGTCTACCTGTATTTAGATAGTACCTGAACACTTATATTAGTAGACTGTGGTATGATTTTTATACCATCCTTATATTATTCATTTTACTATCCTATATTACTTAGGTTTATTTGTAGGTATACAATGGAAATGAACATGAGGTTTTGAAGCAGAAATCAGAGTTATTATTACTAATATCATTGATCACGTCCGTTCCCTTTACTTCAGTTCTCACTACTTTTTTGCCTTTTACCTTATCATATATAAACACTCAAAACCCTACAAACTTCATATTTCATTTAGGGATTCATGCATATGTTATAAAATTATAAAAGACTCACAAATGCAAAACGCAAAATAACAGCAGAGAGGGCACAGAGTGGGTTCTGAAGAGGAGCTGCTCTTCAGTCCCTGAGCCTGGCTCAAGGCTCACGGGTCAGTATCACTCCTCGTGCCTTAGATACTCTTAGATACTCACGCTGATGCTCTTCCGCAGGAGTCAAGTACTTCCTCAAAGAAAAGAAGAATGGAAAATGTGGAAGATTTTGAAAACCTAGGATTCTTCTTATGTATAAGAATATAGTATAAAAACGCAAGGAAAGATGTTTGAGTTCTTGTCTTCCAGCGGCCCGCACCATCAGTATTATTCTAAAGGGCCAGAACCTTAGTGTGAAAGAGCAATGGCAGCCGGGTCTGTCACTGCTTTGACACAGAATCTTCAGTCGGCTTCTTGGCACTCCAAGTTAGACAAGCGCGAATATGCAAACCACTCATTCTCGGTTCTGTCTCTTGATTCTGTACTTAGATTTTTCGTGAGCTTCAGATATCTGAAGTTCTCCCTCGGTCTCCCTTTACACCCTGTCTCTTCAGTGTTAAAATGCTTGTCACCTGGGAGGCGCTTTGGCGGCAGCACCTTGATTCCTACAGAAACAAACAAGTCTGATGCAAACAGTAACACGAAGCTGCAACGTTTCACCAGAGGCCACTAACCTCTAAGTAGGGACATAGAAAACCACGTTCTCTTTGTCTTGTTTCCACAAACAGCTGTAGCGTCTGCTCTTTCCAAACACTCTGCTCTCACCTTAGTCTGTGCTGCTAGACTGGTGAGAACCTGGTCTGCTCAGTTAAACTTTTACAGTGTTTCTGTACCGAAGTTTAACTTTCGGCAATGGTGTTTGGGTTTGTGGTGATCCCTTCTCAAGATCGGCTATGACTTCAGTTTTGAGGTCAATGTCTATTTTTGTCACCACTTCATGCCCAGCAGCCCAAAAGTCCTTGTGGCAATTCATTTCTATTTCAAGACCCTAAAAGCTGCTGAAGTTCTCCAAACCTGTCTTCCAGGTTTTCAGTCACATTCTGGGGAAAGACGTGATCCCCAGCCACCCTGGACGGTCCGACCCTACTGCAAGAGCAACAGATGCACAAATGGTTCAGAAAGTACCCACAGGTCACCCTTTTGCTGCATCTTGAAGCTGAGATCTCTTCTCCAGGAGGGGTTTAAGCCTTATTACCATATCACACAATCTCTGGTGCTGCCTATTGATGAGCTGTGCCTGGGGGACAGGTGCCTAACCCCACAAGTAATGGCAAGGATGTCCCTTCTTACAGGTTCATTGCCCCAAAATAAAAGACGCCTGATTCGACTGCTTGTGAAGCTGCAGCTGTGGAAATTACTCCCAGGGACCTCCTTAATTGCTGCAAATAAATGATTTTGCACAACAGCTCTTCAGCTGTGCTTTACAGAAGTCCCCAGGAAGCCGGCCGATGATCCGGGGTGGGTAATATTTTGACCTTGCTGTTTCTCCTAACAGTTTTGTTCTTCTTCATAGGGCCGACCCCATTTTCCTGAAGATGCCATGATTGATTTTTAAAAAATATTTATTTATTTGATAGGCACAGTAACAGAGAGAGGAGGAAGGACAGATCTTCTAGCTGCTAGTTCACTCCCCAAATGCCCTCAATAGACAAGGCTGTGTCACAAAGGCCACCTGTAGTGTTTTCGATTGGCACGTAGTAGTCTCATTCTTTCCTTCAGAGTGGTGATGGATTTCCTTCTTGTGTTTTTATTTGCATATGCATGACTTAATTTAGTCTCCACCTCCTCATCTAACACAAGATCAGGTATGGCATGCTGTTTGGTGTTCACTTTATCTTCCAAAGCCAAATTAGATGGATCACCCTGTTCTTTTCTATACTCCTGGAAATCACTCTTGGTATTTCTGCCTTTTTCCTTTCCATTTAACCTTAGCAGCAGACTGACTAAAACCATGAGTATTTATGGTACTTATAAGTACATTGTCCATTTTGAAAAATGCTTCCTCACAAATCTCATTTTCCAAATTCAATAAAAAGAAAACAGGGGAAAAAACCAGGGGATTATCTCATCTTTCAATCCCAGGTCACGTCACAATTTCTTATTGATCCAAATCATGGAGATATTGCTTTGAGATTGTCATTTGCGATCACTGGATTTAATTTACACAAAAACAGCACATTTCTGGGGGGTTTAATATCTGCACCAGGCAGAACTTCTGCCACTTCCAAGAAAATAGCTTGAGCTTTGGTGTCCTCCTCTTTGTTGGTCTTGCATTTATTTCTAATACTTTAACTGATCTTGCTTTGAAATCACTGATTTCTTCACCTGTTCCTAGTCAACCACTATCTAGTTGTTCCCTTGTGTGTACTGGTGACTGATAAGGATGAATAATTCAAGAGGGTCATCAACTGGATCATCTAAAGTCACTGATATCTCCGTATGGGACAAAGTCCTTGTCAAAAAGAAGTCTGATTGGAGGCTACCATTGTGCTGTAGCAGGTTGGGTTACCTGCAGGCTGTAGCAGGCATCCCCTCTTGGAGCACTGATTTGAGTCCGGGTTGCTCTGTTTCTGATCCGGCTCCCTGCTAATGTATCTAAGAAAACATCAGAAGATGGCCCAAGTGCTTGGATTTCTGCCACCCATGCGGGAGATCCAGAGGGAGTTCCTGGCTCCTGGCTTCAGCCTGGTCCAACCCCAGTCACTGGAGGAATGAACCAGCAGATGGAAGATCTCTCTCTCTGCCTTGCAAATAAATTTTTTAAAGTCTCATTATTTTTCCTAATTATGTCCATGTGTCTGTCACCCCTGCAAACATTGTATCCAAGCTATTGAGATAATTTCATTTTCTCTGGTGTGATCAGAACGAGGTGCTGATCCCTGCTGTGATACACTAGACAGAGTGCCTTTCTTCTTGTGCTTCATTCTTGGCACTTTTTCTACCTGGAAAAACTTACTGGTTCAGCTAGACAGTCAGTCAAAAACACATTCTCCTCAAGGCCACTCCCAGAAAGGACCACCATGGCAAGTGATTAAAATCCCCCTGTCCCTTGTGGCAAGCAATCATGGTCATACTTTATCTTGTACAACTTCACCACCTTCCAGTAGGCTTGAAATGAAACAAAAACATGAGTCCAAGACCAGGTCCCCCATGTTCCTCCTGACCAACAGGCCCTGGGGTGGCAGGCACCCCCGCCCACCCTCCTAGCCCAGCACACACATGTACTTCTGAGGTGATAGCATGAGGGCCAGGTAACACCCTGTGTGCACAGGGGCCTGTGCTACCGGGCAGGAATCCAGAACCACACAGAGGCTGCTCTTATCACCACCACCACCATCAGCACCACTCCTCCTCCCGATGGAGAAAAACCTCTCCCCCAAAGCAGACAAAGCCTTAGGGAAAGGGAGAAGGGAGGCCCTGGGGTTGTGGGACTCTCCCTAGTGGAAACCAAGACACCTCCAGGTTTCCAAGCCCTGGGGTGTCTCCATGGTTCAGTGGAGACAATGTTAGCTCTCACGTGGGGTGACGCTCTCTGAATGTAGGGAACACATGGATCCAAGGGGAGCAGGACACCTGTCAGTGTGGTGGTGCCCGGGCCTGCTAAGCTAAACCCCAGAAACATGGAAATCCTCCCTTCTTGCAGTACTTCCTCTAAAGAAAGACGACAGGCAACGGATGCTGTTGTACTGCATTTTCACCAACTCTTGATAAATGCCGAGACGTGTTTGCATGGGTTTCTCCCATCCTCTGTCTGCCTGGTTTCCACAGGGCAGGACCAGGGGACGGGATCCTTAGCAGCTCCTGCTGCCTCCCTGTCCTGGCTTGCACAGGAGGCTGCTGGCCCGTGCTCTGAGTCGTTTCCAAGCACAGTTATCTCGGTTTATTGTCTCTTAAACTCATTCACGTATACAATCCAGAAATTAACAGGACCCAAACTAGGTGCACGCCATAGACAATTCCTAGCGGCATTCTCTTCCAAGGTCAAAGCTTTTACAACACCTTCAGTGAGACCAAAGACTCAGTGAACCAAGAAGACCCACCCTGCCTTCACTCACAAACTCAGTGTCCTGTGGGTGATCCCACGGGACTGCCTGCCCTGCCCTGCGGGAGGTTGGGCGGGACCCCACAGCCTGGCTGCTGGCAGGCAGCAGGAGCTCCAGGCCCATTTCCCCCATCCCGCTTCCTGTTGGAAGTCTTGTGGCTGTGCCTTTACAACTGATAAACAGAGAGCCAATAAGCAACTCCCACGTTTCAGATGTGGGCCGGTTGCACAAAGGAGCCCAGGGGCTTATGTGGCCTATGTGACCCATAAGTCCATTGGTTAGGGGTCACACCTTATAGAATTGCTGTTACTACCCCAGGTTTTTTCTCCCCCCTTACCCTATAAAAGTCTGTGCCTGATTGCTAATAAACAGACATGCTCATTAGGCCTGTCTCTGGTGTTTGTTGTCAAGAGACTCCATCCCTCTTCCAGCCCATCAGCTGAGGGTCTCACACAGAGACCACAGTGTCCTGCCCTCAGGGGGAAAGAGCGCCAGCCACCCTGCCACCTGGTGCAAGCCACCTGGCTTTAACTACCACTCTAGGGCCTTTAGGAACAGAAAGCCATGCGATTTTATTTCAGTGTCACATACCCAGGAAGCCGTGGGAAATGAAGACCCCGAGGAGACAGGGCAACTGTACTTTCCTGCTGAGCTGGTGATGAGAAGGGGACCACCAGCCGAGAAGTGGTGTGGCTGCACAGAGATGTGGCTTGCTGAATGGTGACAAACTGGTGACTTAGCAAGGCTGTGTGTCCCCTCCTTCTCTGTGCCCCTGCGTCCTCACGACAAGGCTACTCCTTTCCTGAGGGCACCTGAGAAATGAGCACTGCTCCAGGGCAGACCGTGGCAGCGCCAGGGGAGGGGCCGGCAATCCTCAGGCCTCTGTGGGTTTTTCAAATGCCGGAATGTCGCGTGGAGAGGGAGCTTGTCCTGAAGCCCACGACCTGGATTCTCGTATTTGGTTTTCCTTGTGGTTGCTGCAGGTCAGGAACTCTGCTTCACACATCACTGTCTCCAGGGCCTGCTGCTCCTCTTACTGTCTCCCCTCTGCATCGCCTCTGCTGCTGTTCACTCCTGACCTGATCTCCCCTTGCTCTGCCCATCTCTCTAACACATCTTGGTGTCCTGAATGGGAGCCTCTTCCTCGTCCCACAATTCATATATTTTAAAACGTTTATTTCTTTTCATCTATTTGAAAAGCAGTGTTACAGAGAGGAATATATATAGAGAGAACTTCCATTTGCTGGTTCAGTCTCCAAATGCCTGAAATAACCAGGGCTGTGCCATGCCAGGAGTCTGAAACCCCAGCTGGGTCTCCCATGTGGGTGGCAGGGACCCAAGCACTTGAGCTGTCATCTGCTGTCTCCCTCCCAGGATGCATTAGCAGGGAGCTGGATTGGAAGTGGAACAGCCAGGAATCAAACCAGTACTCCAATACAGGACACTGACATCCCAGCAAGTGGCTTAACCCCCTCTGCTCAATGTCCTTCCCACCAGCCGCCCCCACACCACCACCAAGTCCATATTTTGAAGCCCTGGCTAGTTCCTATGCAACTGCACTAGGAGATGGGAACTTCTTAGGTAATTACAGCTCAGCGAGTCACAGACTAAGTCCCTGAGCCAATAGGACCGGTGACCTTCCTGGAAGAGGAGGAGACATTTGAGTTCTCTCTCTCGCTCTGCTCGCTCTGCTCGCAGAAGCAAGCCTACTCAAGGACCCAGTGAGAAGCAGAGTCTACAAGCCAGGAAGAGAGGCCTCCCGGGAACCAGCTCAGGAAGCTCCTTGCCTTGATTTCCACCCTCCGGGCTGTGCAGGAGCACATTTCTGCTGCTTATGCCACCCAATCTGTGCACTCTCGTTGACTGCTCTAGGTTATAATGCAGGTGTGTCTGCCATAACAAACAGAACAGTGATCAGAGAGTCTGGCTGTCTCATATGCCCCTGGTACATGATGGTGTCCCTGGCATTACTTGAACTGTACCGTCAGAAAAGCCCAGTGAATCGGAGCCTCTCAACCAGACTTGACCAGTTTCAGATGACAGGAAAACCAGATCCCTTGCCAAAGAACACTGGCGTGTGGCCACAGCGTAACGTTCTTCTTCCTCCCAGCCTAGTGCCTGTGCACTAGGGCCAGAGAAACAGACTTCTCAGGGATTACAGACCAAGGCTCTGGACTGACCTCACTTCCTGGAGACTTAAAATGGCACCTTTTGTCCATCGGGCAAACAGGGCTGCTTTCATTAGACAACCAAAGAAGTTGTGCCTCTGGCCTCACTGTGAACACAGTGGGCACCTGTACCACCCTATAGCTATCCCCCAACTCCAGACCGAATCTCTATAATGCGTCCATGACAAAGGCTATTTACAGTGTGAAAAGGAATTTGACTAAAATCCCAATCGAAAAAGTAAACCAAAAGCAATGCTGTATCCTGGAGGGATCACAAAGATTATTGCCACCATTAATGCCTGGATGGTAGTGGGGGATGGGAGGGTAAGGGCACTGTGGGTACTGTGGGCACTGTGGCATAGTAGGTTAAGCTTCTGTCTGTGGCACCAGCATTCCATATGGCCACCCGTTCATGTCCTGGCTGTTCTACTTCCGATCCAGCTCTCTGCTATGGCCTGGGAAAACAATTGAAGATGGTCCAAGTGCTTGGGCCCCTGGACCCACATGGGAGACCCAGAAGAAGCTCTTGGTTTTAGATCAGCTCATCTCCTGCCATATGGGGAGTAAACCAGCAGATTGAAGACCTCTCTCTCTCTCTCTCTCTCTCTCTCTCTCTCTCTGTAATTCTGCCTTTCAAATAAATAAGTAAATCCTTTTAAAAAATGAGGCGGTGATGCTGGTCATGAATCTATTCACTTTGTGTATTCAACTGCAAAAGAGAAATGGATTATGGAGAATGACAGTGGATTCTTAAAATTACACGAGTAATTATTGCAATGGCATCTGCTCTTCCAGCTGTGGATTTAGTAATGGAGAAAATCAACACATCCTTTGGCACTAGCAGGCAACTACTGCTATGGTTAGTACTTCTTCTCTGGCCTTAATCATAAAGACCGCCACAAGGGTGGCTTCAGTTCCAGTGCCAGCAGCACCTTTTATCTTCCTTACCTATAGGTAGCATTCAGTCTGCAGCCCTGTGTTCCAGGCCAGACAGAGAGACCCCACAAATGGCTGCAGGAATTGTTACAGAACCCCCAAAACTGGGTCTGCTCAGCACCATACAGAAAGTGTGTTTATTGCAAAGCACAGAGCAAGGAGCTGGGCAGCTATGGTTAATTCCTGGGCTCCTTGAAGGGTCAGGAGTGAAGACTCTTACAGATCGAAGCTGGGGATGAGAGGTACGTGTTCAGCACACGTCCAGGTCCCTGGTTGTCTTGGTGCTCCTGTCCTTCCTTTGGATGGCAATATCGTGTTATTCAGGGAAACTTAACGATGATAGGTGGGCTCCAGTCAGCCTGAGGGCTGCACATAGGTGGTAGCTCCTTTTTTGGTCAGGGTTTGAGTTCTGGAAAGGAAAGCCCTCAAGACAAGACTGAATAGCGAGATGTCATCTGTTGGAGAAGCGAATGATAGCACTTGTGGGGCAGCTCTGCCATTCTCTCTACTCTCTGAGTTAATTTTTATTTAGAGAAGGATTTGCAGACATAAAAGCAGGCAAGGAAACTTTAGGCTAAGGGAGCAAGGCTTGGACACCAGCACCTGGTATCATCTAGCACCTGCATTCAAAGCCGTTTACCGCCTGCTCTCGCACAGGACCTCACTGGGGCCCTTAGACTGATCGTGGTATTGGTGCTGAGGAGGTAGTAACCGCTCTGCAACACTGCTCAGACTTCTGCATGCCAGGGGTAGGAGCAAACTTCCCCCAAGTCTGGAGTTTTCCCACTTCAGTGAAATTTTGTGGTGCAGTCGTCTGAAGTGTGGGGGTCCCTCCATCTGGCCCCTGTTACTATTGAGAACATGAAACCTCTATGTTTGGATTTTGGAGGTAACATGTGGGTATGCTACTCAAAAGCATTCTCTGACTCACCTGAACATCTCCCAGTTTTGACTAAGAAATGGGACCTAGATCAAGAAACAGTCTGCAGCCGGCCAGGCTGAGCTGGTGTGGCTTGAAGCGGCAGAGGGGACTGTTGGTGCTGTGTGGAGCCTGGGGTGAGCCACAGCCCAGACCTTGAACATCTCGGAGCTTCCTCTGTGGCCAACTGCCCTGCATTTGGAAAGCAGCTGTGAGGCCTGCATCAGCCCCACAGCACAGACCGAACACTTGGCAACCTGCCAGCCTAATGCCAGACGGCCTCAGACGCTCCTCACAAGTCGGGTATTGTGTGGGTCTCTAGCAAGAGGAAGAGACACAAATGTGGTTGCATACACGCCAGCTATGCCTCCACTCCGAAGACCTGCACCTACAGCCTCGGAGAGATCTCCAGACAGTGGATTGAAGGAGAAAAAGTCAAACAAGGTTTACAGACCACCCTGCTACCTTGCAGCATCGAAGTCTCATCCTGAGACACCCCTGAAGTAAATCCCAAAGGGAAACCCGGAGAACAGAACTGACAACACTGAGCCTGGCTTCTCTGCTGTGGATTTGTGATTCTAATATTTGTCAAAATCCACTTACACGGGCTGGTGCTGTGGTGCAGCAGGTTAACGCCCTGGCCTGCGGTGCTGGCATGCCATATGGGTGCTGGTTCTTTGAAAAAAAAAAAAAAAGTCCACCCACACATTCAATTCTCAAACACAGTAAGTCCCTAATCAGTGTCCTTTCCTCCAAAACACTCAATGAGACTCGATGCTTGTGTCCTGCCTGGAGATTCTTCCACCCAATGAAGTTTGAATAAAATTTTCAGCCATTTCTGCCCCTGAAAACTTGTCAAGAAATTGGCTATTTCCCACAGGCTATGATGGCTTCAAAGAACAGGGTCAACTTGGGAGAAGATGCAAAGAGACTGGAACTGATTCGCACCCCCATCTGCTGAGAGCTAGGATTTCATCGCAGGGCAGCCAGACACTAGCAGAGGAACAAACCATCTCTGTGTTCCCTCTTCTGGTTGTGTTTAGAATATTATGAACCCAATAGATTAATTGTTCTGCATAATATTCGGGGTCTCCTGCTCCCTCATAGGCTCTGGAGCCAGAGGGGATTAGCATGTGAGGAGGTGCTTTAATTGAATGTTCAAATAGGGGGTGGAGTTTGGGGGCAGGGCTTGAGTGCCTCCCATTTCTCGACCCTTTTCTGGAAATCTTGCAAGTGTCATGGCCTCAGGTGCATCATGGGAGTGGGTGTGCCAACCATGGGCATTTTATTATGACATCTTAATGATGTCAAGGTCACCACAGGAACCCAGCCTCAGCCATTTTGGATATTTCTAGCCTGGGAAACCTAGCAGCTGAGGTTGGATCAGAAGGTGGCTGGTTTTATGTGGTCCACGCATGGCTGTGGCACATGCAAGGCTGTAATCTCCAGTTTCTCTCTGCTAGCTACCACCCTGCCCATCTCAGACTGACAAGGACGTGAAAGACTTGACACTCACACTCTGCTGGCTGAAATCTAACGTGGCACAACAATTCTGAAGAGCAACTGGCAGTGTCTCTAGAAGTCAAATGTGTGCCTGTCTTATGATCCAGTCACTTCATTGCTAGTGTCTACACAAGAGAAAAGAAAACATATCTGCAAAAGGACTGGCACACCTGTGTTCACAATATAAAAGTTGAAATCTGGAAATACCTCAAATGGCCATCAACAGAGAAATACAATGAAATAGAAATGATGGAATACTACCCAGCAACAAGGAGTGAACTGCTGGTACCTGCAGCAACAAGGAGGGGCTTCAAAATAATTATGCTGAGAAGGGGAAGCCAGACGTCTCCCCTCCCCCAAATAAGTACATGCTGTAACTCACTATTTACACAACATTTTAGGAAATGCAGCTAAGCAGTAGCAGCAGAAGACAGATCAGGGGTTACTTGGAGATGGGAAGAGTGGGACAAGACAGCAAGAAGGGCGTACAAAGAGAAATTTTGGGGGTGGCAGATTTGGGGGATGGTTTTGACACAGGGAGGCAGAGGAAGAACTGAGCCCCATGGAGATCATAGTATTATTGCAAGACCTACATAATATGCCTTTGGTTCTCCTTGATCTGAAGATAAACAAACCCCTGCCAGGACCCAGCTCATACCAGTTTAGGGGGCCAAGGCTGACCTAGATTGCCCTATAGCTCATAACACCCTCATTGTAATACAATAGCATGCTAACTGACACACATACCAGAAGCCGTTGCAGGAAACACAGGCCATATAAGGAGTGAAAAGAGGCCGTAGCTTGATGCTAGGAAATCCCCACCAACTTCCCAGAACGACCACGCACAGTGCCCCCCCTTACTAGAACGTACCTCCCCTTGCACTAAGCACGGGCCAGAGATGAGACCTCTCCCCTCCAGTGGGCCCCACTCTCTGGAGTGTGCAGTAAAACACTTGCTGCTCACTCTTCACTATTCTCAACTCCCTCCTGAATTCCTTCTTGCACAAGGACAAGTGGCTGGACACCGGGCAGCCCTTGCTGTCCAGTGCCACTTTCTCAAGCACATACATGTGTCGAAACATATCAACTACAAACTCTAAATACCTTCAGTTTGTCAGTTCTACCTCAATAAAGCAGTTTTACAGAGGTACAGGGTGATAGATCTTGTGTCTATTGATTGTGTGTTCTGGAGAGATATTTTGTAAAATGCACATACAGTAACCCAAATATACCTCCAAGGGCAGCGTTGCATACACACTGCTCTGAACTGTCCTTTTATGTTTATGTGTATAATACATATATGTATGCACACGCATGATGATCTTTCTCATTTTTCCTTACACATGCATAGTGCTTCACTGTGTGCTCATGCCATGGTTTATCTAATTAAATGATCCTGAGTTATTTAAAAATAAATTAGTAATTATTTAACAATACCCCAGTTACTCACAGTTTTCCCAATCTTGCACTCACAAATAATGCTGCAGAGAATAAGTTTGAACACAATAAAATTTCTCATGCATGCAAATATACGTTGCACATTTGTGGAAATGCTGCCTTGACAGGCGTGTGCATTTGAAATATTGGTGAACTCACCACCCTCCCCAACCACAGTGCATGTACCCTTATGTCTGAACAGGGTCCTGGGTGCACCCAGCTCCATCCTTCACTCCCTCCACAACTGTGAGGCAAAAACAGGCTATCCTTGAAGCCTGCAGGGAGCTGGGGGGGGGGGGGGGGACTAAAATCAGGGGTTCTTATGACACTGGAAAAATTGCCTTCTCTCCAAGAGTTGAGATTAGCAGCCTGTAGCCTAGTTGGCTGAGGCTGATCTGATGAGGGGGCTTGGATGGTATTAGAAAAATAAAGGCCCATGCTGCTTGCTGCTTGAATGCAGTACACTAGAGAAAGAATCAGTGCGAGGAAATCAGGTTTGTCCAAGAAGCTAGCGGTCTCGTGGGAAAAGCAGATGTTTCTGTCTTAAAGGAACTTTCCCAATACTCAAGTCAGAGAGGACTTTTCAAAGAAGAAAGGAGAGTTGAGAAGATTAGAAAAGACGGCGGGCGTAGCAGATTGTCAGGCGGGTTCCCAGGATCACTTCTGGGAAGGCAGAGATTGGACTTGGGGATTATAAATTGCTTTCTTATCTGAGGTCAGGAAATTCTAGCCATTCCCTAGTCCTTAGGATCCTTGAGCAAGTACTGTTGATCTGTGGAGTTCAATGCAGGTCTGACTAGTCACAATGGCAGCAGTTAGCTGGTGTGAAACGGAATGTGCACAGAGCAAAGAAAACGTGTCCGCGTGCGTGCCGGCTGATGTGCAGCTCCTTTCGCGTGTCGCTGGAAGTAGCCAGGCAGGCGGGAGTGGGGAAACCGATGCTCAAGATTGGAACACGCAGAGCCTTATCAGTCTGTATTTTTAAGCTATAAATGGCGCCAGCTCATCGGGCTGTGATGGCCGAGTGGTTAAGGCGTTGGACTCGAAATCCAATGGGGTCTCCCCGCGCAGGTTCAAATCCTGCTCACAGCGGTCCCTCGTGTTTTTCCGAGTCACTGGCGCTGTGACTCCGCTTTTCATCTTACTCCACGTGCAGACCTGGAAGTTGGCCGCATCCCTCCTGCAGCCGCGTGTCGCAGGCCCACTCCCCGGGGCGGCGCGCCTGCTGGCCGCAGCGCCCGCGTGCACACCAGGCCAGGAGCCCCAGAGCGCTCGGAGAAGCCCTGCGCTCGGTGCGGGGACCGCGATACATGTCGCCGCGGCGCACCCCAGTGGATGCAGGCGAGAAAGCGCGCAAACGTTTTTACACAACTGAAATAAAACTCCCTGTTGCTAATAAAACGTAGATAACCTAACAGTTCTCCGATTTAAAAACAAAGAGACCAGACGAGCAGACGGGAACCGCGCGTCTGGGGTCATAAATCTCCAGCATGTGCTCGCTAGACCTCTTGGAAATACTCCCACGCCGTTGTATTTCCTCGAGCTTTTTTCGCCTCCGTAGAGTGTGGAGCCGGGTTACCTAAACACGGCCAGGATCTTCCAACTTCGCCATCACAGCCGCGCAGCAGCCACAGTGGTACGTGGATTGGGACCTTAAAACGCTTATCTGCAGGGAGTTCCTGCGCCCCTGTTGCCGGGTTTGGACGGAGCGGGTATTTCTGGGCACGCTTTCCGCGGCGTGGAGTTTGGGATCTTTTCCTCCGCGTGAGTTCAGTTCTCGGGAGAGCCAGGTGGAAAGGGATTACCACCGAGGGCGGTATCGTCTTTCACCTTCTCTTTCGTTACATCAAAGGCTCAGAGTATGTGGGCCACGCATCACTGACGCACACCCCACGTCGCTTACCCGATGAAAGCATAAAAGAAAGGGAACTTGTTGGACCAGCGGCGGCCACTTGTGCGCCCCGACAAAAGTCGTAGAGGGAGATGGTGACGGCAGAGCTCCTCGGAAAACACACGTGTCGGAAGGGAAGGCGCTCGGCCAGCGTCGCCGGAAGCTGCCGCCTGCCTCGGGAGTCGGCGCTTTTCAATTATCCCAATTAACAATGAACAACTGGGGGTGTTTCCCCGGCGGGGCCAGTGGCGCAATGGATAACGCGTCTGACTACGGATCAGAAGATTCTAGGTTCGACTCCTGGCTGGCTCGTAGGCGTCCTTTTTGCCTTTAGGAACGATGCTTTCTTGCGACAGTTGTCGAACGACCGACAGAAACGTTCTTGGGGTCCCTGGGAACAGAGGCCTCGCCATCTGTAGCTTCCCTCGCGTGGTGCCGCCCCCTGCGGCCACGTCCTCTAAGGGCGTCTCAGAAATCCCATCAGTTCCACTGACACTGAGAGAGAGGGCTGGCGGAGAGCGCTCTTTGGTAAGACAACCCCGAAAGTCAAATTAAGGAGTATTATTCGACGATTCCATTTATATGAAATGTGCTGAACAAGCAACTACAGAGATGGAAAGTGTTCGCGGTTGCCAGACGCGGGAGGAGAGGGCGATGGGTGAGGAAATGTTCTGAAGTTAGACAATGGTGATGCTTAAATAACTGAATCTGAGAGAGAGAGAGAGAGAGAGAGAGAGAGAGAGAGAGAGAATCCTCTGAACTGTGTGCCTTGAAGAGTCAGCTATTATGGTAAGTGGATTACATCTTAATTTTTTAAAAAGCCAAAGATACCCACAGAAAAGCCAACACAAACTGGCCATTATTTTCTTCACCGACTCGCTCAGCTGGGCTGGGCTCGGAGGAAGAAGGAGGTCCCTGCCTCTGTGGGTCCAGGAAGGCCGTGCGCGCCCCGGGGCCCTTGCGGCCCGCGCGCGGCTCCCCTCCAGCGCACAGGCCGACTGCGAAAGGCCGAGGCCGAACCCTGGGAAGAACCCGAGACAAAAGCTCGGCCCACGAGAGGAGGGCGAGGGAGCGGGAAACCAGGTGTGGCGGGCAGGAGCCAGGGCGCGTAGGCGGAAGAGCCTTCCCTGGAGGTAGGAGAGCCGCAGGTGAAATCGAGCGCGCGCGGCAAGAGTCCCCGAAGGAAACGGTTCGCAGGCTTGGGCGCGCGGAGGAGGCGCGGAGATGGAGCAGGAAGCCGTTCTGTGCGGCTCGTCCGGCCTGGAGCCCATCTGGATGGCAGGAGGCGGCGCCCACCTGGGGCGGCCTGAGCGCCACGCCGGAGCCTTCGGGTGCGAAGGGCGTGAGGGGCCGCTCCGAGGGCGCAGCTCTCCACCGTCGTCCGGCCTTGATACCGGGCTTGGGCCAGCCGCGGCGACCTTTCCCTCCCAGGGTTTCTGTTGTCTCTTTTGTGAGCCCACCTTCCCCTCCGGTAAAAAGACCCCTGATAGAATGAGCGCGCTGCGCTCCACCTGTCCGCGTTGCGGCCTCCTCTCACACCCCCTCTAGAGAGGATGTTGTGAAAATGGAATTGTTTTCTTTTACACAGCCGTTCCTGAACTGCGCTGTCCAAAACAACACTCACTCACATATGTTTCAAAAACTGCAAATATATCTTTTAAAAACAGTGTTAAAGAATGGCTCCTGCCATCAGATCAGCGCGGTGCGCCAGCCGCGGCGGCCATTGGAGGGTGAACCAACGGCAAAGGAAGACCTTTCTCTCTCTGTCTCTCTCTCTCACTGTCCACTCTGCCTGTCAAAAAAAAAAAAAGTGTTAAAGAATGGATGCTACCTCAACATTTTTTATGATTTGCATTTTTGAATGCTACCATTTGGGAATAAAACATTGACCTCAGTTGTTTATTTCTACATTTTTAATGTGGCCACTAGCAAATTTTAAATCAGCTATTATGTGATAGCGCAGGTTGACTCCCATCTTCCCGGGGTTATTGATGTGGTGACAGCACGTGCTATCAATCTGCCATTCTAGACCGTCCTCTACTTGGTTCTTAGCATTTCGCTAGCTCTGTTATTGTTCATTTTGTATTTATAAACGCTTCTCTCTTCCCTTCTCTCTCCCTCCCTCTCCGCCCCCCACTTCTGTCAGTGGATTTTTAGACATCAAGTGTCTGTCTGTCCTATGTCAATGCTGTATGTTCCATCTCTGACTTACTCTGATTTCTCATAACCCTGGACCCCCAGAGAACGAGAGAAACAGCAGCATCGGCAAGTATGCCGTGCTAAAATCCTGAGGGGCACTCCAGCCTCCTCGTGGGATGAAGAAGTCTGGGAAGGGTGTCACTCCCAACCAGCGACAGCAAGTCCGGACCAGATGATTTCAGTTTTTCTAAGGTCCACTCGCCGGATGTTCCCCATCCCTGCTAGGAATGACAGATGTTTGAGGAAATACACGTTTGCCCTGATTTGAACATTACATGATACATACATGTTGTAGAAATCACATGGTACCTCATAAGTATGGATGATTTTTACCAGTTTTTTCTTTTTAAAAAAATAAAATACACATGATCGTTATGTTAAAGGCTCTACTGGAAAAGACACATAAACAGATGAGAAAGGCTCTGATAGTGAATCGGATATCAATTTCAGAGTTATGCTGGAAGCACTAAGACTCAAATGGATACACTTAATAATGAAAGAAGTGTGAGGGGCAGAGGTAAAATGTTCCACAGCCAGACTTCCGTCTCCACAGCGCTGAGGAGAGATCAGTGAATGTGAAGACTGGTCAATGAAAACCACCCTGACTGGGGAACAGGGAAAAGGGCATTGAAGAGCTGTTGATTCACTCCACACCATCTAACATATGTGTGACAGAAAATCAAAAAAGAAAAGAGAGAAAAGGGTGGGAAAATTTGTGAAGAGATAATGAATGCCTGGGTATTTTCCCAAAATAATGAAATTCATCAAGCTACTGCTTCAAGAAGGTCAGGGAATCTATCAGGATAAACAAGTGGGGGAGGGAGTACTGTTTGCATCATCTTCAAACTGCTGAAAAGCCAAAGAAAAAGGGACACTATTGATGGCAGCCAAAGAACAAAATGCACATTATATACAGATGAACGAAGATCAAAATTGCAGATTTCTCATTGGAAATTAAATATTCCAGAAGACCATAGAATGACTTTTATCTAAGAGAAGGAAATCACAATAAAGAAAACAAAAACTCAGTAACTCAGAATTCTGTGCCAAACAAAAAATATTTTTTGGGGTTGACTCTGTGGTGCCGTGGGTTAAAGCCTGGGCCTGCAGCACCGGCAGCCAATATGGGTGCCGGATCGAGTTCATTAGCTCCCTGCTAACACACCTGGGAATGCAGTGGAGGATGACCCGAGTGTGTGGGCCCCTAGACCCATGTGAAAGACCCAGATGAAGCTCCAGCTCAGCCCAGCTCCAGCCACTGTGGCCATTTGGGGAGTGAACCAGCGGATGGAAGACCCTTTCTCTCTCTCTCTGTCTCTCTCTCTCTCTCTTTCTCTCTCTCTCCCCCTCTCTAACTCTTTCAAATAAATAAAATAAATCTTTTAAAAAATATTTTCCAAAACTGACGAAGAAATACAAGTACAGATGTTTTCAGATGAACAAAACCTTAAGAATGTGTTACTAGCAGAATTAGTAATATGTGCACAATAGGAATATTATAAAAATTTCCTCAGGAAGAAGGAATATGAGGCCAGAGAGACACAGAAGAATAAACAACCCAGGAACGGTTGCAATGATGGTACATACAAATAATATTTTTCCCAATTATCACTAAAAAACTTGACTGCATAAAGTGAAAGTAGTAGTGACACACTGCACAATGATAGCATAGCTGAAATCAAGATGTGTGACAATAATCCAAACCATCAGAGGTTATAGAGTGTTTCAGGTTGCTTACTACACATGAGTAGTGTATTATTTGAAGGTAGACTTTGAGTAACTGTAACTGTATACAGAAAACCCTAGGGAAACCAATAAAGTAGATTTTCAAAGAAGCATAAATGATAAGGCAATATTGGAAATAAATGTTGTAAAAATACATATTTCAAAGGTAAGAGAAAAGAACAAAAGGAACACATAGAAAACAACTAACAAGATGATAGACTTTAAAATTTTTATTTGCTCATTTATTTGATAGGCAGAGAGGCAGAGACAAAGATCGAGAGAGCACTCACGGACTGGCTCACTCCCCAAAGGCCCAAAACCTGGGTCATGGGAATTCAACTCAGGTCTTCCACAGGGCAGGAACACAGCTGCCTGGGCCATCACTTCTGCCTTCCAGGGTGTGCAATATCAGGAATGCTGGAGTCAGCAGCCAGAGGTGACCGTTGAACCCCAGCATTCCAAAATGGAATGTTAGGCCATACCCTCACCCCAAGGTGACAGACACTAATACAAGAGTGTCAGTAATTACGTTAAGTGTAAATTGTCTAAACCATACCAATTAGAGAGAGTTGTTCAGTTTGGATAAGATCCAGCTGTATGCTGTTTATAAGATACTGAACTCAAATGCAGTTAATGGCTTAAGTAGGTAAGAATAAAGGGTGTAAATATAGAGGCCATGAATTTCAGACAAGGAGACTTTGGAACAAACATATTACCCAACAGTAAAACAGTCAATTCAGTAAAAAGACACAAAACACAAGTTCAAATTACACGAAGTATAACTTGACTGAGTTAAAAGCAAAATAGACAACTCTTGAATTATAGTGGATACTTTAACACCCCTCTCTCATTAAGGGATAGAACAGACTTGGTCTAATGACACTGATGAAACACTCCAAAAACCAGCAGAAGAACATATTCTTTTTTAAAGAAGAGGCAAAGAAGTTTTTTGGCATATTTTTAAGTTATTATTGTTTTAATTTTTATTTATTTGAAAAGCAGAGTGAAAGAGAGGGAGAGAGAGAAAGAAAGAGAGAGAGAGAGAGATCTTCTGTCCACTGCTTCACTCCCCGAATGCCCACAACAGCCAAGTTGGGGCCAGGATGAAGCCAGAAACCAGGAACTCAGCCTGGTCTTCTACTTGAGTGGCAGGAACTCAAGCACTTGAGCCATCATTTGCTGCCTCTCACAGTGTGGATTAGCAGAAAGCCGGAGTCAGCACTGCTGAGACTCTGTCTCAGGCACTCCGATGTGCACTGCGGGCATCCAAATCACATCTTAACCACTGCGCCAGATTCCCATCCTGACGTTCTCTCAAGTGGACCTGAACACTCAGCAGTACAGATCATATTCTGTGCCATAAACATACGCACACACACTCAAAAATTTTAAAATAATTCAATTCATATTAAATATATTTTAGCTATAATGCATTTAAACTAGAAATCAGTAAACAAAAGCATCTGGAAAACCCCTAAATATTTGGAAACCGCACAACAGATGTTTAAATTACCTATGATTCAAAGAAGCCAGAAGGAAAATTATGCAGTATTTTGGATAGAATGATATAAAATGTATAGAATTAGAAGATTGCATTACAAAGGAGAAAATTCTCGAATCAATGATACACTCTTTTATCTTAAGATACCAGGAAAAATGTGCAAATTAAAACCAAACCAGAAGAAGGATATAACAAAGATAAGAACACAAATCATTGATACTGAAGCATGAAAATAATGGAAATGTTAGGAATCCACAAGTTCAATTGTACTACTAAACAACTAAACAGATGGGTAAAAAAAGAGAGAAGACATAATTTACCAATATTAGAGGTTAAGGGATAGATTTATCACACATCATAAAGGAATATTAATAAATCATCTTATGACCATAAATATTACAGCTTTGATGAAACAGAAAAAAAATTCTTGAAATATGCTGACTTAAGAAGGAATAGAGGAGCTGGTGCTGTGGTGTGGTGGATAAAGCCTCCGCCTGCAGTGCCGGCACTGTTGAGTCAATTGGGGAGTGAACCAGCGGATGAAAGGCCTCTCCTTCTCCCTGTGCAACTCTTTCAAATAAAATAAATAAATTTTTACAAAAAAAAAAAAAAAAAGAACAAGAAGGAGGAATAGGTAACTGAAATACTCCTGAATCGACCAGAGGAATTGAGTCCCTTAGAAATAAGACAAAATAAAGCCTTTTCATCACAGGAACTGCAGACACAGTGGCTTCACCAGCAAATTCTGTTAAATATTTAATTAAGATATAATTTCAATTCCACGCAAACTCTTTCAGAACATGGAAGAGTAGAGATCATTTCTCAATTCATGTTATGAAGCCAAAACTACCCTGATGCTAAAACAAATCAAAACTATAACAAGAAAAGAATACTATAGGCCAATATCCCTTATTTACATAGAAATAAAAATCTCTGGTAAGATATTAATGAATCAAATTCAAAAAATATATTAAAAAGATAATTCCTCCTGGCCAAGTAAAATTCATCAAAATGCAAAGCTGGCTTATTATTCAGGATTCAATCAATGCAATTTACTAACAGACTAAAGGAGAAAGCCATATGACCATCTCAACCAAGACAGAAAAATATTTGATGACATTCAACATCCATTTCTGATTTAAAAAAATTAGGACTAGAAAGCAAAATACAAGTAGAGAAGAACTTCCTCAATTTGATAAAAAAAAAAAAAGTCAACAAAAGCCCAATATCCTACTTTATGTAACAGATACCTAACAAGAGTGTCTACTCCTCCTACTCCCATTCCACATTGTTCTAGAAGTCCCACTGGGTATAAAAACACTAGAAAAACAAATGCACACATTAGATTGTAAAGAAAGAAATGAAACTCTCATCACAAACAACACGATTATCTACGTAAAAAAATCCAGAAGGATCTAAAATAAAAAATAATAATCTAAAATGATACAGTAATATAAAATAGAATGAGAATGAACTTGGTAAAAATACAGAGTAAAAGGTAAAGAAAAAATTTATTTTATTTCTTTGTGTTAAAAATTAATAATTAGAAATAAAATTTTAATACATAATAATTTCAAGTAAATATAATACTTTCACATTAATCTAACAAAATATTTGTCATATATGTATCCCAAATACCAAAACACTCAGGAAACAAAGAATACCTAAATATAGAGCTATATACTATGTTCATGGATTGGACAGCTTAATATTGTTAAAATGTCAATTCTTTCCAACATTGATCTGTAGATTCGATTTCCAATCCAAGCAAAAATTTCAGCAGGTTTTTTTTTCTTTTTTGTAAAAACAGACCAATTTATTCAAAAAACTATAAGGAAAAGCAAAAGAACCAAAAGAGCCAATTTTTTGAAGAAGAAAAACAAAGATGACTCATAATATCTGATTTTGTGATTTAACATGTATTCAACAACATAGGATGATGTACTATTGAAGTCTGGACACAGAATCAATACAAAAGAAGGGGGTCCAGTAGCAGAATCCCATTTATGGGCCAATTGATTTTTGAGAGAGATGCAAAGGCAATCCAATGGAGAAAGGGTGATTTGTTAACAAATGGCACTGGAGCAACATATATCCACAATGCCAAAAACAGGACTTCAACCCATATTTTACAGTTTGTTACTAAAATGAGCTCAAAACGGATCGTTGATGTAAACACAAAACCTAAAGCAACACAAGCTGTAGAAAATGCAGAAGGAAATCCTCGAGGCGTTGGATTGGCGCTACTCTCCCGCCTCCAAACTGATAAATTAGGCCTTATCCAGGTGAAAAACTGAGGTGCAGAAGTTACTGAGAAAATGAAAAGGCATTTACGAGACACGTATCTGGTGTGTGTGTGTCCAGAACAAGTGGGGCGCCCTCAGAACCCAACGATAAGAAAGTAGATCGAGGACAGAGCAGGTATCTGAACTTCACTGAAACACGAGACAGGCTGCTCCCGGCGGCGGGGAACGCAAGTCCCCGCCACGGTAGGGCACGGACACTCGCCAGAGCGGCGACTGGAAGCAGCAAGAGCTGCGGAGACTGCAGGCGGCCGTGGAGGCGGGCAGCAGGGCGCCCCGGCAGGTGCAAGGCCGCGCTGCGGCTGCCTGCGGCTCTGCCTTTGCCGCCCTTCTGCGGCCTTGGCTCCCGCGGGCCGACTGTCTCAGCGCTCAACGGCGCTCTCCTGAGGCGGGGGAGGCCGTAGCCCTGGTGCGGGTCGCCGCGCGGAAGCTGCAGCCACCAGCCACCAGCAGCCGCCCCCAGGGCCGGACACAGCCTCGGAGCCAGCGGAGCCGCTGGGAAAAGGGTGAACCGGTAGCAGAATCCCAGAGGCTTGGGATGAAACGTGGACGCACCTGCCGCCACAGGCGGAACGAGAGGACTTGAGTGCTAGGCGCCACCATGCCCGCCCAAACCAGGTCCCCAGAGCCATAGCATTAAGCATTAGACGTTTTCCCCGCAAAATTTCTGCCCCTGAGCAAGGGATTGTGCTGCTCCAGGTAAAATACCCTGCGCCAACCCTACCGGGAGTGGGGCTCGAACCCACGCGGACACATGTCCATTGGATCTTAAGTCCAACGCCTTAACCACTCGGCCATCCCGGTGCGTGCTGTGTCAGCTGACCTTAAGCTTTACTACGATTCAGTTTTCGGCCTCCGGAAGTTTATGAATAACTTCAGAATTTTAGTAAAAATACGAATGGGAATAGAATCTATGGAACAGCGGGCCAGATTTAGAAAAGCACACAAAGGAAGCAAAGCCTGTCTCGCTGCTTGGGAAGAAACCACTGAGAAAGTTTAACCTGGACAAGGACTATTTAGTTACTAAGTTGCAGCTCCCCACATTATACTGTTAGGAAAAGTCAACTGTCCAGGAGCGTGAGGACTTGCATTAAATCGGGATATTAAGACCAGAAAATGCACAACACTTACTTTCGCCGACCTGACTCACTTCAGCACCAGTTCCTTTCAAGACACTCCTTTCGTGCATCTGGGGAGAAAAGCTGTTCGGCAGCAGGATAGGGCAGTAACAGGTGTGGACAGGCAGCCTGGCCACGGTCTACACCTCCGTCCTCACCAGCGAACACTGCTGCCTCTGAGCCTAGGTGTTCACTCCAAAGCCCTCAACTCATCGTTCAGGTGGAGGCTTCAAGGCCTAGAAACTCTCGCAGGAGTGAGCTGGGAAATCCCCGGCACACACCTAGGAAGCTGGAATCCGCGGTGCTGACTGTAAGGGGAAAGTGTATGAACCAGGAGTTCTAACTGCCATTGGGGAAGTCCTGTGTGCCGGACACTGCCCCACAGACAGACACCCACAGACACATCCAGGATTAGAGGGTGGCCTAAGAACTCACTAAAGTAGGCCCCAGGCAGGGCGTGTAGGGCATTGTGTTGGAAGGCTGAATACTTCTGAAGGCAAAGATTAATTTTTTTAAAATTTATTTATTTTTATTTGAAAGGCAGAGAAGGAGAAAGAGAGAGAGAGAGAGAGAGAGAGAGAGAGAGCTCTTCCATTTTCTAGTTCACTCCCCAAAGGCCAGCAAAAGCCAGATCTGGGCAAAGCCAAAGCCAAGAGTCAGGAACTCCATCCAGGTCTCTCCCATGGGTGGCAGGGGCCCAAGCACTGGAGCCATCACCTCACCTGCTGTCTCCCAGAGTGTGCATTGATGGGACTCTGGGATCAGCATTGAGCCAGGACTCCATATGGGACACTTGCTTCCTCAGTGGCATATGAACGACTGGGCCAAAGGCCCGCCACTCCAAGAATGAAATTAAATCCTGAAACAGGGTTTGAAATTGACTTAATTTATAAATATCATAAAAGCTGCACCATAAGTAAACAAATGAATGCCGCTCTGGTTTTTAGTTACCAGGAGCGAGAACCACAGGGTGAGAGGGCAGGCTGTGTCCGCTGCCACCACACCACTTAAGGGTCCTAGGATGACGTTCTCTGGAGGTGAAACCAGAGACTCCAGCGTTCTCTGGGATTCGCAGAGCTTGCTAGATTCACAGACATGTCTTACCCCGGGGCCTGATATAGCCACAAGAAAAGAACGCTTCATTAGGTTTGTTGGCCCTCCAGCTCAGAGCTGTCTCTGATCTTCTAGATGTTCTGTGCCAGCCAAGACATAGCGAGAGAGATTATTGCCTTTGTATATTGAGAGAAATCCAGGCCTGTCAGTCCTGGGGTAGGACTGGACTAGGAGGATTGAGTGGTGGACATACATTAGAGAAAAAGTCTCTTGTACGTTGATATACACGAGAGTTCTATATGACTCCATCATCATGACTATTAATATACACTGTACAGTAGAATCACCTGTAGATTTCAGAAAATCTACTTATTCAGAGAGTCTAAATAGCTATGTGTAACTGGTGAAAAATTAATAGAAATATATGTTTAAATTATCTTTGTGATCTAGGGGCTGGAAAAGAACTTAAAAAAACTCTAAAAACAAAATACTGATATAGTCCGCTTTATTCAAATCAAAGATATTGTTCAGTGAAGGCCATGGTGAAAAAGTAAACAGCCAAGTATGACAAAAGTGGAAGATATTTGAAATATTTTTCATGTCAAGCACTTTGTCTATACAACATGGTGAGAACTGTGAAAGCCAGCAAGATCAGAGATCAGCTCAATAGAAAATGGGTCAAGAATGTGCATGGGGTTCTCTCCCAAACCGAGGGAGGAGAATCTGAAAAGACTAAGATTTTAAATACCCAATACTACTAGTAATTTATAAAATGAAAAAAAAAAAAAGTGAGATGTTACTCTGCCAACATTAGATTGGGAGAATTAAAACCTGGATTGCCAATTAGTGCAGAAATGGGGACTGATCAGACCTCAAATCCTGCTGTACACGTCCTCTGAAGCCAGCGCCAGCACTTTTGACTCAGGTGCAGGTTTTTCAACCCCAATGAGCCAGGTCTTCTGCTGGAAGATGGCTATAATCCCCTCCCCCCACATCCTGAACGTGCAGGTTTTCATGTGGGGCTGTGAATGCCGGCATTATTCTTGGTCTTTCAGAATCAGATTAGACCCTGCTGCCATCAGTGAACAGTAGACACGCGGTACTTTAAAAGTTTGTGAAAATAAATGGAATCAAAGAAGAGTTTATTTTGGTGAAAAAAAAAAAAAGAAATGTATGCCTTGTTTTTTCCATTACACACTTTTTCCATAAAGGAAGGTAAAGTGTGGGGAGTGGGTAATATTGAGCATTTTACAACTGTGAGACGTACAAAGAGTAGATGAACATGTATGTACCAGCACATCTAAACTTTAAAATTTTTTTTGAAAAAGATACTTAATGCCATAAGCATTTCCCCACTGCTAACACTGAGTCATTCTGCTCTCTGGCCCTCAGCATCTTGCTGCCGCCCTCTTTCTCATCCTTCTGTCTTTATGCCTTTAAACACCCCGGATGCTTCCTAGGGCACGGTATGGAGTGAACACAAAGCAAAGGCTGTGCTTAGTTTGCCGTCATTATAACCAGGCCTACCTCTGAGTGGACCTCCAAGGATGGGTGGTTGGTGATGGGGATGACCACATATATCATCCTAAGCTTCTAACGGTCAGACTCTCACACTGACCGGTTCAGTCCACCGAGGCTGAGCCGAAGGGCGAAGTCACACTCGGTGCCAGAGCAGAACCTCCCTGGCCAGCTGCAGGCAGTTTCTGACCGCTCTTCCCGAGTTGTGACAAATGCAGCTGGGCCCGCCATCCTCCCCCGCTTTTCAGAGCAGAGAGCTGAAGGAGCTTTCCTAGGCGCCTCCTGGAGAGGCACAGTCCTGAGCTGAAGCCTGCTCCTGGACCCCCGCATCCACTACCGGGATGCGCGAAAGAAGATACACCTGTGCGTGTATGCATACACCCACACACACCGGAGAATATTACTTCAAACGAGCAAAGAGATGTATTCCTACATGTCCACCAGCAATGAGTCCTAATGAACAAAATTTTCCTGGCTCGATTTCCAATTTTCTTGAACACACGTAGATTCTTTACCCCGGGTATGCATGCACCTTTGCACCAACACGCCTGTGCCTTGTGTTTCAACCCCAAGGAAGTATTTCGTTCAGAAGTAACTGGGAGCGTCCCACGCCCCAGGTGCTGGCACAGTGCCAGCACCCACATTCACGCTCAGTTGGGACCAGCCTCGTTTCCGGCACAGAGAGAGGAAGGCAGGAGGTCGAAGGCGAGCAGAGAAAGGAGCACCGGAGTACCGAGTCCTTCGACACGAAATTTCCTTGGAGTCTGCCTGGGACTCCCCTGCCTGGTCTTGTGAAGGAGCTGGGGCTCCGGAGTGCTATCTACGTGGCTCTGAATTATCCGGTTTCAAACTGCTGGTTCCAAGCAGCGGTAAATCGCAGAGGAAGACGTGAAGACTCGGCAAAAGACAACCAGAAAGACTGCACGGAAGGATGCATGAAACGTTCTCTTGAACCCATTCAGAGATGTAACAGACCACTGGCATGCAGGTTTCCGTAGTGTAGTGGTTATCACGTTCGCCTAACACGCGAAAGGTCCCCGGTTCGAAACCGGGCGGAAACAGAGTTCTGTTTTGGAATTCCTAGTCTGAATCTGCTGGAGTTTCTATGCAAGCCTAGGATTCAAATAAGGAACGCCGCAGAGCTGAGGCCCGTGTGCTCCCGCGCGCCCCCTCCTGGGCGCGGGAAGTCACATCCCGGTGCAGAGGAGCGGGCCGGGAGCGACCCTTCCTTTTTCTCTTGCAAAGCGAGGGGACCGAGTTTCCAGCAGCGAAGTCACTCCAAAGAATGGGGGCTGTCGTCAGATGACTGACTCCGTGGTGGGAAGCAGAGTTGGGGCATAAACATAGAACCAAGAAGAATACTAGAGAAAATGGATGCAGGAGTGAGGGAGGACGTAGAATCAGGGATGATTTTGAAAGATTTTGCCTCCAAAACTGGAAGTGTAGAATTGCCATTACCTGCAATGGAGAAGACAGGGTATAGCAGAATTAGCAGAAAATCGGGAGCTCGGTTCTAGACGGACTTATTATACACAAAACCCGAGTGACATGCGAGGAATCAGTGGGATCCAGGAAGGCATTTCAAAAAGTTCACAGAAAACTGGAATTAACAGATGAGTTTATTTTAGTGCAAAAAAATTTGAAATCCATGCATAGTTTTTGCATGATATGAATTTTCTGCCAACTTTTTGAAATTCCCTGACACAAACATGGAGTACAGCAGTCTAGACTGCAAACACAGATTTGTAGAGTGGTGGTCAAGTAAGACATTCTGTAAGCTGTGAGAATGAATGAAATCATGGGGGGTGGGGAGCATATCCAGAGGGGAGGTCAGCAGGCTTGGGAGACTGCGTCCCAAAGGTGCGCGATGAGAAGAGGGAGCCCTTGAGATCAAAGGACTAGGACGAGGCAGTCATTAAGCAAACATCTGCTGGCCTTGAGAAGCCAAGGAAGACAGGAACTTGGGAGTGATCCTAAACTTTAGCCATAGACAGGTCACCAGTGGTCTTGACCAGAAGTTTCCATCAAGTGATTGTGCCCAAAAACTTATCAAGGTTTTCGAGAATGTTTTTTGGAAACTGCTGATAACTCCCCAGAGATTTTTTTTAAATAAAGCTACCTGAGCAATGGGGCAGTAGCTGGAGAAAACCATTGAGTCAAGAGCAGCTGCTTTTAACGTAGAGGTTAAATGGCATATCTGAATGTTTGGGGGAACAATGTGATAGATGGGGGAAACCCTTTAAGTCATTAGTAATTCATTGATAGGAAGTCTCCCAGGAGACTGAGGAATTTTTCAGTTTTCTGAAAGTAACCTGTCACCAGCAGATTTGGAGTCCACACTTGTGTTATTTTTGCTCCTTCAGGAGTCATTGTAGAAGGGCTGTACTGAAATGTGAAGTAGTGTTAGTGATCAGGAGGGTCCGTGGAAGAGCAACAGGCTTGCCACGGCACAGACATGAGCCCACCTTCAGCCTATCGGAAAAACCATCTGCACTCTTTGAAAGTGGCTGTATTCCCTGACATGTCGTGCTGTTTGGGCCTTGCATAGCTGGGCTGTCACATGACCTGTAAGAAAACCTCTGCCCAAAAAGGTAGCTGCGTATTTAGAAGGTAGTTCATGTGCATTTTTAAGGGAGATGTTGGAACTGGAAGAACAGACATAATCAGATAGTATGCAGATATAATAAATTCAAAGAGAAGACGATGCTGAGCGATGAACTCAAACACGTTAGTCTCCAGTTGCTGGAGTTAGATCATTGAACATTAGTACCCTTGACTAGGGTCAAAAAAATCGACACCCTCTACTATTGTTAAAATGAGAGATCCATTTAGCTGAAGGAGAGATGAACGTATCCTTAAAACCCTACTCCCTGCTTCGATAACCCCCACTCCAGCAGGCTTCCAGGTTGTGATCAGAGGGAAAGGGGCCGGAGGGAGCTCACACCAGGTGGATCCATCTTAGAACTTCCAGAAAAGGAAAATGTACCTTTCAGGTCTATTGATCCAGCATACCTGAAGGGACAGAACTAATGTTGCTTCTCTCCCACCCTCCCTTCAATCATGTGTCCTCTGTTCCATAGACAATAATGTAATCATTCAGTAAGTAAGTATTTATTGGATGTATACTATGTGTCACTAGCACTGGAATAGAAACTTCTTTTCTTTCTAGTAACAGAGTTACAGAATCTTCTACAAAAGAAAAAATGTATCTAAAATACCAGATGGTGTGATAGATGCTGAGGGGAAAAATTAGTCAGGGATGGACGTTGGGGTTGAATTCTCAGCTTTAGTTTCTACACGGAGTGAATATTGGTGATATCCGAGCAACAGTCTCAAGGAGAGAAGTTAACGGGTCATGAGGACATCAAGGTAAAGTCATTCCAGACACAGGAAACAGTGCCCAGAAAGAGCCTAATTTAGAGTTTACCTCGTGCACTGGAGGAATAGCAAAGAATGAGTGCTTTGGTAGAATGCTGTGGTAAAATGGTGGCATTTTAATGTGCACACCACTTATTTACTGTCACAAATGCACTGCTTAACACACCATCTCCGTTCATTAGCTTAAAACAATTAGAATCTATTCAGCTCACAGGTCTCTGGTTTACTGCTAGGTTGGGATTAGCCAGGTACTCATATGTCTGAGGAATAACAGACAATCAGTGAATCTCCACCCATCTCTTACCTTCCAGCATGCTAAACCCAGACAAGTTCTCCTGGCAATGGCTGACAGCAAAAGCAAGTGTGTATGGGGGGGGGGGGGGCGGGGGGACAAAAGAAACCAGAACCGGAACTAATAAGCAATTTCAGCAAAGTTGCAGGACACAAGGTTAATACACAAAAGTCAATTGTTTTCCTACACACCACCAACAAACAAGTGGAATTTGAAATTTAAAGCACAATACTGTTTATTTACATTAATGCCCTCAAAAATGAAATACTTAAACGTAAATCTTCTTAGATTTAGTATGTATAAGATCTAGATGTGCTTTGATGGAAAAAATGAAAGAACTAATAAATGGAAAGTATTGTAAACTATAGGCCGGTTGATAATGTGATAGGTTCATCCATCAGAAGAAATTTATCAGTGTTGCAGCTTGCTGACAGTGAGAGGCTGGGTGTGGGGGACGCTGAATCCAGAGAGGCCTAGAGAAACTTCCTGAGCCTGCCTCGAATTTGAAAACCTGACTTTACGTTTCAAATCCCTGGTAGCAAACACCCCAGCCCCAGGGCGCTTCTGCCTAAGGATCATTAAGGTGGTATAACAGGAGTGGCTAAGTCCCTTTTGCATCACAACACCCCACCCCTTGCCCACATCCCTCATCCGCTCTGTACCATCCGCTCTGTACCTCCGCTATATATACACCTCCCTTTTACAATACAGTGAGACCCTGCTTCGACTGGGCTCCACACCGCGCCTGATTGTCCCCCGGGTTTGGGGAAGGCTGAGTGGCGGGTGGCGCACTTTCCCCTCCTCGGTCAAGGCTAGCTGCGGGCAGCCTGCCTAATTCTCTGGCGATGGCGAGGAACAGTCACCGCAGCTGGGGGGAGGGGATGACCAGGGGGTAAGTGAGAACTCACTGTACTTTCTGCCCGATTTTGCTGTGAATTTTAAAAGTGTTCTAAAAAATAAAGTGTGTTGGAAAACAACACCAACAAAAGCAAGCAGAACGAGGCAAGGGCTTCTTCCAGAATCTTCTCTGTCACATTTGCTAACATCCTGCTGGCCAGGCACAAGCTCAGCTGGAGAGTGGAGGGCAGCATGGCAAGGTCACGTGGCTGAATGAAAGAGAAGAATCGGGGTCAGCGACACAACGGCACCGCCAGATTATGGCCAGCTGCCTTTGTTTGACTTGATGCGGAAAGGTCAAAATGAAAACTTTTTTTAAAAATCCGGTTATGTGTTCAACACACATTGCAGCAAAACAGCCAGCTCCACCCTAACTCTGCCAGCACGCAAGCGGTGACTGAGGCCACAGCTCTGAACCTCGGCTGCCTCCCTCGCAGTCTGCTCTAATTCGTGTCACTGAACCTAAAGTCCACGAACGCATCTGACACGCGACAGGCGCAGAGACAAAGTTGTCATCGTCATTATCTATTATCTGGATAGTAAAAAGAACATTTTAATACGATTTTCCTTTTGGACCAAAGGAACATCTTAAGAATGAACATTAAGTACCAACTTAGGAAAAAGGACTGTTCTGTAGCCGCCAGAACCTTTTTTAAACCAGCCTAACGTATCCGTCGACAATCGCTCCGGCGAGCGCCCTTTTGCTACCGACCAATCAACGTCAGCCTCGCCTCTGAGTCAGCCAATCAAGTTGCGCAATGAACAGCGAACTTCTGAAGGCGCGCAGTCCAGGCAGTCCACACGGTAACCGGAGGCGCACAGGCCGGGAGCGCGCTCAGCTTCCGGGGACAGCCGGCCCCTGAGCTCGGCGCTAACCCCTGTCCGTCCCGGCCCAGGGCCGGCGGATTACCAACACAGCTCTGCCCTAACACAGCTTCGGCTTTGTGTTTCCAGTAGCCAGCGGGAGTTTCGTATGTCAAATCTGAAAAATCTAAATTTCGTCTTCTGCTGGGATTGTATTTGTCATTCATTTTTCGTGTCTGCCATTCTGTGTAACCTGTAACAACGGCGTGGCCTTCGCGGCCACACTGTTTATGGGCACCTTGGCAAGCTTACATACAAGATCCCCACCCTTGAGAACACACAGTTGTCACAGCCCCTCCACAGATACGAGGGCACCTCAAAAAGTTGGTGAAAAAGTGGAATTCACAATACGCCTATTTTTGGAACATTTTTTTCATCGTCCTCCCTAATGTGCCTTAGGAAAACTGCACCAAAATACTTATCCTTTTAATTGCACTTTGCACGGACTTTTTGAAGGACTCTGGTCTTGCGTTTACGGACCTACCCCGGGTCGTGGAGGAGCAGAACAAACAAGTCCTCCTCTCGGGCGGAAGCGGAGAGAAGACGCCAAGGCGGGAAGCGCGGCTCGGTGCGGCAGTCGGGTCACTTGACTGACGGCGCTGACAGGGGCGGCGCGTGAGGAGAGCGGCGGCGGCGCCCACGCGGGACACGGGCCGCGTCTTCCTCCAGCACCGGCCGCCGGCCGCGCGCCACAGCTTCCACGAGGCTTCGCTTTCTCTTTCTCCTTCCCGGGCCCGCTCTAGGGGCCGGGGCCGGGGCCGGCAAAGCGGGGAGGAGCGCCACGGCTGAAGACAAAGAAATGAAGTGAGAGTTTAAATCCAGTTTTACGCCGCATTGGCCGTGAAGGGGAGGGAAACGACCGCAGCAAGATTAATTTTCATTAAAAGGGAAGGTTACTCCTTTTGGCCCGTACGGGGATCGAACCCGCGACCTTGGCGTTATTAGCACCACGCTCTAACCAACTGAGCTAACCGGCCACCCGGAGGGAATGCTTTTAAAATTTCAAGAAAGCAAAAAGTTTGGTGACATTTCGCGCTCGCTGAAAGCGAAAGGAAAGTTCTTATAGTAACTCCGGCGTAGAGAGCTCTAACTACGACGAGCAACAGCGACTCTCCAAACTTTCCACTTTCGCTTCCGCGTCCCTCGCTCGCTCCGGGAGAAAGGAAGAGGACTAGGCGAAGGCTCTCTCCCGCCGAGGGGAACCGCGCCTCTCCGGAGAGCTTGGGCTTGGGCCCCGCGAAACACAAGAAACACGCCACACAAAGGCGTGCTTTTCCCGACCTGGGGAGCACCCGGAGACCCTGGAGGAACCTGCAAGGGGAAGAGGACCGACCACGAAGTGACCGCGACCCGGGGCTGCCGGACTTCGCTCCGCGAGGCCGAGGCGTCTTCTCGCGGTGCCAGCAACAGGGAAACTCGCGGATCTGCCCTGGGACTGTGAAGACCCGGGCATGACTCGCCCCCGCACATTCGGCAATGTGCAGATGGTACCTGCCTGGGTGCAGGTCTGGGTGCAGGTCTCTATGGGGTCTGGGCGAGGTCTGGGTGCAGGGGGTGCCGGTCTCTATGGGGTCTGGGTGCAGGACTCTATGGGGTATGGGTGCCACTCTGAGGTCTGGTGCAGGACTCCGTGCCTGTCATGCTGTCCTATGTTGTCTGTGTATGTGTGCCTCACTCGGGATTTTTCCTTTCCCCTCCTTGAGCAGAGGGCTGTGCGGTTCTCTTCCTCATTTCTCTGGCACCCTGGGTCCACACAGCAGGGCAGAAGTGTGCAGGGGCAGTCCCGCCCTCGGCCTGGTCCTCAGCTCTTCCAAGCGGAAGCTGTGGATTCGGGCTGGACTCAACAGGAGTCCCAATTGTTCCCACTGTCCTGAAAATAGCTTTTCAACAGGCGTCAGTTCTCTTCACTGGGGAGGACTGGGGGCGTGGGTGGGGGTGAGGGGCGTCTTTGAAGCGCTGGACCCTCCAGAAAGGACTTTGGGGCACTGCGTCCCGCTGCTCTCAGCTCCGGGGAGCGCCCGGGCGTCCTGCGCCTTCGCTCACCGAGCCGCTCGCTGCGTCCCGGCAGCCCACCGAGCTCAGCCCCTGAGCTGGGCTCCTGGGTCCCCCCGACGCGGTCGCGCAGGTGCAAGCGTGCGGGGCTGGCGGGGACCTGGCTGCCCCGCCTTGCAGTGCCGCCGGACCGGACAGCCCGTCCTCACCACGCGATCTAGGAACTCGCCTGGAGCTCAGCTCCAAGAGCGTCCGGTGGGGAGAGGGATCGCGACCTTTCTGGAGTGACGACAGAGTGTCGTGGATTTCCGCCCTGGCGTGCGCCGAGGGGCGCCCCGCGTCCGGGAGGATGGCGCTGACCGCGCGGAACGTGCGCCACTGGCCCTCTGACCCTCGGCCACACGGAGCCCTCGGGCTGACCCTGAAGGCCTCCGGCACCTTGCAGAACCGTGCGCCTCACACAAACTGTTGACAACTAATTTATTTTTATCCTGAGAGTAAACGGTTGCTGTTCCTTGTATTATAATTACTGACATTTCGAAAAATTAATTTGTTGTATTATTTTTAATATATTTCACAGATAATAAATTCTGAAGGATTTGACACAATCACCGTTATTTTAAAATGCATACTTTTTCTTTAGTCACAGATGTAAAACATAATTTTATGTTTTGTAAAAATCCTTTTAAGTTTTTCATATCCAACTTTCTTCCAACAAAAAATTATATACCTATTAATTTGGGGATGATACAGCTTCTACTTTTTATATCAGTTCTTCTGACTTGGATTATCATTGAAATTATTACTTCTGCACAAACCTTCACAATAGAAACATTGTGGATTTTCAAAATATTCAGTAAATCTAACAGCACAAATAATTGGGTGTTCCTCTAAATGACAGGCTTAGCTCATAGAATGCTTAATTTATCACTGCTGAGAATGTATCTTAGCACACAAAGAAAAATAGATCAGGTTTTGTTATGTGTCTCACAACTATTGATCACCGAACTGTTTGCCAAAAATCACATACATAGTAATCCACTACCCATAGTTACTCTTCCCATTCTATCCTAATAAATGCAGTAAATTCTTCTTTAACTTAATAACAGCAAGTTGGAAACTGCCTGACCTGCTGAGGGCCAGCCAGCTGGCAATGAGGACAACTACTCCTCTGCAGCCTTCCCCACTCGGTGGTGTGCCGGAGCTTGGTGCATCAAGTCGGTGAACCTGGATCAGACTGAGAGCATGAGAGGAACCTGTTCCCTTTGGAATGTGAGAAAGGGACACTCAGAAACCAGGAGTGTTCTCAGGGCACTGTTAGGAGAAATCTGTGATGGTTGGTGATTAGGAAACTGGTCACCTGAGGAAGCCTGTGACCTTGCACTTCTCCCAAGGCCTCCCTGTGCTCCTAAGACTGCTGCATTAGCTCACAGGAAACCCACTCCCTGAAGGGACATGCTTACCACCTATTAGCACATCCTCTATGGAGGCCTTTGGGTCATAGAGGGTGAAAGGTAGAGTTACAGAGAGGCAGTGGCAGAGAGAGACAGTGAGAAAGATCTTCCATCCACTGGTTCACTCCCCAAATGGCCACAATGGCCAGGACTGGGCTAGCCTGAAGCCAGGAGCCTCATCTGTGTCTCCCACTTGAGTGCAGGGGCCCAGGGACTTAGGCCATCATCCACTGCTTTCCCAGGAGCATTAGCAGGAAGCTGGATTCTCCAGAAGTTTGTGATGTTCAAGTCCAACCCAAGCTCTCCTACTTCCTGACTCATGACATGATCAATGCTGTCACACTCACCATAATCAGCCTCCACCAAACACCAGACTGGGGGGCCGCCTAATCCTGCAACCTCCACCGTAAGCTAAAAATAAGCTTTTTGTTCCGAAGAAGCTCCTCTCGGGTATTTTTGTTAGAGTAATGAAAAGCAGACTAATACAGTGTTTGACAAGTTCGCATGGTCACAGCTGGTAAGTAGCCAAGGCAACAAAGGCATTCCCATCCTTGCCTGAGTCAGAACTGAAACCCAGTAAGTGTGTGTGTATGGTCGGTGGCACCAGGAGGAACCTGTATGACTAAAATCCCAGTGACAGTAGGAATGCATTAGGTTAATTATCGGCACTAACAGGGCAAAGGAAACTTACTATATGAGCTACATGTACCACGTGGATGTGAAAATGCTTTTTTTTTTTTTTTTTTTTTTTTTTTTTTTTTTTTGACAGGCAGAGTGGACAGTGAGAGAGAGAGACAGAGAGAGAAAGGTCTTCCTTTGCCGCTGGTTCACCCTCCAATGGCCGCCGCTGCAGCCGGCGCACCGCGCTGATCCTGGCAGGAGCCAGGAGCCAGGTGCTTTTCCTGGTCTCCCATGGGGTGCAGGGCCCAAGCACCTGGGCCATCCTCCACTGCACTCCCTGGCCACAGCAGAGAGCTGGCCTGGAAGTGAAAATGCTTTTGATGCTTCTCAAGCGTTTCTGATTTGTGGAGAAGAGCCTTTCGTTGAGCATCTTTGTGGGTAACTTCCCTGCCGTGGATTTTCAGTTGGAAATGAGGCTGTAGCTCACTTCCAGCTGAAAATATTTTAAAGAGAATAGTGATATCAGTCAATTTGGGGTTAAAAAAATCAAATGCATGAAACAGATCGACAACAGAATTTGCATATATAGACTATAGAGCTGAATAAACATTGCTGACAGAATAGAAAGGCATTTGGCTTCTCCTAGCCTCACGGGGCACCCCTGGCCTCCTCACTGCCTGGACTCACCAGGGCCTGCCCCACTGCAGTCTCTCCCAGAGGCTGGATATCAGGGCTCATTTCTGGGTCCTGATTCCTTCTCAGGTCACTTGTAGGCACTAGAAAGACGCAGATCAGAAACTGCAGGGTAACAAGCAGTTTCTTGAGTCAAATTCCATCTCTGGTGCCCGAGGTTCTGGAGCTTCAGGGCACGAGGGGAGTGTAGGGGTGGGCATTTGGAGTAGCAGTAGGACACAACCTGGTCTCCCACATCCCGCACGGGAGTGCCTGGCAACCCCTACTCTGCTCTGAGTCCACCTTTCAGATGCCCTGGGAGGCAGCCGGGGATGGCTCACATACTTGGGTCCCTTTCACCACGTGGGAGACCTGGATTGAGTTCAGGTTCCTGACTTTGGCCTGGCCTAGCCCTGCCTGTTGTGGGCATTTGGAAAGTGAACCAGAAGACACTGAAGGTTTCTCTTTGTCTCTGCTCTCTGCCTTTCAAATAAATAAAAAAGATTTTTTAAAAAGGTGGGGGGCGTCTAAAAAACTGGTTTCAGAGGCTAACTTTGTGTTGTGATGTTGTCATCCTATATGCGTATCTGTTTGAGTTCCAGCTGCTCCACTTCTGATCCAGCTCCCTGCTAACGTGCCTGAGAAAGCAGTGGAGGAAGGCCCAAGTACTTGGGCTCCTGTGCCATGTGGGATGAAGCTCCTGGCTTTGGCCTGGCCCAGCCCTGGCTTTTGAGGCCATTTGGGGTGTGAACAAGTGGATGGAAGATCTCTCTCTTCCTCTTTCAAATAAATAAATAATGAAATCTGGAAAAGAAAAAAGAAACTGGCTTCAAGGAGAGGGTGGGAGATCCCTAAAAAAAGTCCAACATATTTCAGGGGCAGTGTCACTCTGTCACTTTGGTCATGTGAAAACACGCTAATCAAAAGGTGCCCTTCATCTGCATGTGACTTTTGTGGATGGATGTAACAGCTCACACACGTGTGCTGGGAGTTTAAAAGTAAGAACACACTGAGCTTCCTGCCCTCATGGACACAAGTCCATTTAGTTGTGGACAGGCAAAATGGAAAAAGAACCAAAGGGTAGACTTAAAGCTTGTACAGCACCATAATTGACTCCCTGCATTTACAGCTAAGATTGAGAGATGACTTCAGCTGAGATTAGTCGAGGTGCCAAAGCCGCAGGCTGTCAGGAACACAGCCCAGCCCAGCCCAGCCCCGCCCAGCCCAGCCCCGCCCCCCAGAGTCCACTGCTCCCTTGCTGTTTGGGAAATACTAACTCCATCAACGTTCTTCCTGTAAACGGTCTTGGTACTCAGTCCCTTCCCACTTCCCATCCCTGTCTTAATAAAAACTATGAGAAATGTTCAATACAAACTCTGGTTTTAAACCTTACCTATGGTCTTCTCAGAGGAACTGAAGGCTTTTCCCAAATCTGCAGGTTCTGCTTGGGGAACACGCTAACTTCCTAACACATGTCTGTTCCTGGCGTCTCTCACTTATGGCTCCAGCATGTCCAGCTTTGGAGCTGCAGGCTTCCAACCTGTCTGCTTCAGGTTTCTGGAGCCTAAGGAGTTAATATGAACATACTACAGCCACTTTGGAAAGAAGCAACGTCTTTAAAAGTTAATATAATTTTAATGTATGATCCAGCAATTCGACATCCAGGTATCTGCCCAAGACAAATGAAAGCATAGCTTCATACAAGCCTCACATACAAATGTTCATATTAACCATATTCATGATAGCAACAAGTGGAAATACACCAAATGTCTATAGACTAATAATAAATAAAAGCTTATAAATCCATGCAATGGATATTCAACCACAAAAAAGAATGAAGTGCTGCTACCTCTGCACCATGAATGAACAATTCATGCTGAGTGAAAGAAATGAGATGTAAAGCAGTGCCTATAGGAGGGAGCATTCAGTCGAGCAGTTAAGACACTGGTTAAGGGGCCTGTGTTCCACACTCGAGTGCCCAGGTTTGAGTCCCAGCTCCAGATCTTATCTCCAGTTTCCTGCTCATGCAGACCCTGGAAGGCCATGGTGATGGCTCAAGTGATTGGATCCCTGCCACCCACATGTGTGTTCTCAGTCCCTAGCTTCAGCCACTCCAGGCATTTGGAGAGTACCGTGGATGGAAGCATGTGCACTCTCTCTCTCTCCCTCTCTCTGAGTGTACCGTGGATGGAAGCATGTACACTCTCTCTCTCCCTCTCTGAGTGTACCATGGATGGAAGCATGTACACTCTCTCTCTCCCTCTCTGAGTGTACCGTGGATGGGAGCATGTGCTCTCTCTCAAATAAATAAATGTGCTTTTAAAGAGAATATATGTAGGATCCCATTTATATGAAATATCCCAAAAAGGTAAGAGAAAATAGATGAGTGGCTGTCTGGAAGGGCCAAGAGTGGGAATAGGAACTGTGTTTAAATGTGCACTTTCTTTTGGTGATGACTAGACATTTAAAACTGGATTGTGGTGATAGCTGTACTCATCTGTAGAGTTACTAAAGAACATGGAATCATGTACTTAAAATGGGTAAATTTCATTACATGTAAATTATACTTAATAAAAGCTGGCTCTGTTCCAGGGCCAGCACTGTGGCATAGTGGGTTAGGTTGGAGCTTGGGATGCCAGCATCCATACCAGAGCAGGGGTTTGAGTCCTGGCTGCACTGCTCCCCATCCAACTCCCTGCTATTGTACCTGGGAAGACAGTAGGAGATGGCCCAAGAGTCTGGGTCCCTGTCATCCCTGTGAGAGACCCAGATAGAGTTCATGGCTCCTGCCTTCAGCCTGGCACATCCCTGGCTATGGTGGTCATTTGGAGAATGAACCAACAGATGGAAGATTCTCTCCCTCTCTCCCTGGTGCTCTGCCTTTCAAATAAATAATCTTTTAAAAAAATATTTTTTTAAAAAGTGGCTGTTCTACTTCACATTCCTGACACTTGTATTATCTGTCTTTACTATACCCATTTCTAGTGTCTACAAACAGGTTATTTCATAGTCTGCACTCAGTAAAGACTAATGATGTTGAGTATTGTCTCACATGCAAACTGGTCATTAGTATCTTTTCTTTAGTGAACAGTCTATTCAAATCATTTGCCCTTTTTAAATTGGGCCATTCATCTTACTACTGATATGGAGTGAAAATCCCTGTCCAATCTAGCAACTGAAACTGAGTACACTGATATTTTCCCCCAAATGAAAAAATTTAGCAATATTTTGAAAGATTTTAAATTGTTAATTTTTAGAATTTTTAGAATGTTGTCATCTATGACAACATATTAAACTTTCAATAAAATCTGCAGCCCTGTCCATGGCTTGCCATCAGGGTCAAATCTCTGGTTTCCCTCTCTTCTTGTTCAAGTTCCTTCTCCACCTCACCTTGATAATCCATGAAGCTGGCAGGTTCATGACTTAGTATTTCCATACTCACTGTTCCTTGTGCCAGGAACCCCTGGCTGCACATCACCCCATGCATCTCTCAGCTCCTCATTCTTGCCCTCTTATGTCACATTCCCAGGGGATTTTTCCTGATCATGACGTGCTCTGATGAATGAATTCGTCCACAGCCTTTTATTCATTGTGCTCTTACCAAGTACCTACCAAGTGCCTTGAAGTGGTTTGCAGGTTATGGAAGAACCAGTGAACAAAATAGCCAAAATTCCCCCCCACACCCCACAGTAAACCCTTATCCTGCAGAATGGTTTGGAAGAGAGACACAGTAAAATATGATCACTGTAATAAAGTGACAACCACAGGAACAGGGGACAAAGAATGTCAGGGTTTTGCTATTTAATAAGGATGGCTGCTCAAGATGCCTGCATCCCATATTGGAGTGGCTTGCTCGAAGTCCCGCTCCCCTACTTCCAATCCAGCTCCCTGCTGTATGCACCCTCGTCACAACAGGCTCAAGTATGTTGGTCTCTGTCACCTCTGTGAGAGACCCAGATTGGGCTCTGAGCTCCTGGTGTTGGCCTGGCTCAGCCCTGGCTGCTGTAGGCATTCAGGGGAGTGAACCAACAGATGCAAGATCTCTGTCTGTGCCTCTCTGTCTTTCAAATAAAATAACAAAAAATACATTTTTAAAGAGGTTGGAATACAGAGGAGGATACTGACAAAGAAATGGGGGAACAGAGGGAAATGGGGGTGCAGAGCAGGGCAGGGCTGTGGACTGAGGAAGCTCCGTGAGGGAGCCTGAGGTACGGTCACAGGAGGCTTCACTAAGGCTCACAGGGGAAACCGAGGGCAGAGGGGAAACCTGCCCTCACAGGCTCACACCTGCAGGTCTCCTCATCAGATGCTGGCGTCCCTGCTCCGCATCACTGGTTCCCTCCGACGCTTGAAAAGAGGCGCCGCACGGAAGGCTGAACCAGGATAAAGGCCCTCTGAACCAGGATAAAGGCCCTTGGTGGGTGGGACGTTGCCCAGAGCCTGCACCGAGCCCGACAGCATGGCTGCCGGGCGAGCCCTGGGGCTGGGTCCTGTGCTCCTGTTCTGTCTCTGGGGGCTCGCAGCTCCAGGTAGGAGGGGCAGAGGGCCAGGCGGGGTCCTCAGGGGGCCCGGCCTGACTCTCTGGCCTCCACATCCCACAGCCTCCCTTCTCCGGCGCCTGGGGCAGCATATTCAGCAGTATCAAGAGCGTGCTGGCCTGGGCCTGAGCCCAGGCGCTGCTGTCCTCCCCAAAGTGGGGTGGCTGGAGCAGCCCCTGGACCCCTTCAACACCTCCGACAGAAGGTCCTTCCTGCAGGTGAGGGAAGCCCCCAGCCTGTGCTCAACACCCCCCCCCCATACCCCTACCCTGGGCCCCCTGCTTCCTGCTGTCAGTTCCCTGTAGCCCCATAGGCAGCTTCTCAGATTCACCTTGGTCTCCATTCTCTTAGTGCTCTCAGGGCCTCCCCCTCCTAGTCCCCCGGTTTGGACAGGAAATGCACCCCAGGCCTCCCTGTGGAACCAGACCTGGCTCAGGATAGGCACCCAAAAAACCTCTCCCAAATGCATGAATAAATTCATCATTTCCCAGCGCCTCCTCGATACATCAGGTCTCCAGGGGTCAAGGCACTGGGGCCGATCCCTCAATCTGTGTGTATTAGTTATTCTATAATGACCACTGGGAGAAATAGCACATGCCACCACGGGCCAGCCCCTCCCTGCGGTCCCAGGGATCTGTAACTGGAAAAACAGACGAAGATACCTGCTTCTTAGATCTTCATTCCAGGTGACGAGACAAATAGGACAGACAGGACCATGCAAGTAAAGGCCAACTCAGATACTACTAAAGACAGAAGAGGCTGGAATAGGCAGGGAGCGGGTGCAGACTCCATAAAGTCCTTTCTTACCCCCCCCTCCCTGTTTAGCGGTACTGGGTGAATGACCAGCACTGGGCCGGCCAGGATGGACCCGTGTTCCTGCATCTGGGAGGCGAAGGCAGCCTCGGGCCTGGCTCGGTGATGACAGGTGAGAGGCAATGGTGGGGAAAGACATGTTGGGGAAGCTCGCTCATGGGGCCGAGGAAGGGGGACTGACAGCACCCGTGTTTCCCAGGGCACCCCGCAGCCTTGGCCCCGGCCTGGGGCGCCTTGGTGATAGGCCTGGAACACAGATTCTACGGCCTGAGTCTTCCTGCAGGGGGCCTGGACCTGGCCCAGCTCCGGTTCTTGTCCAGTCGCCATGCGTGAGTGGGCGGAGGGCAGCACTCGGGGTCAAAGGGCCAGGCTGTGTGCTTGGGCGCCTCTGCTCCACTGCCCGAAGCCAGCCGCAGCGTCTCTGGCTCCCCATTTTCTCTCTCACAGCGTCTTATTCCTCCTCCCCAGCTCTGGGCCTCTGCTCCCTTTGTGTCACCTGTTTCTCTCTCTGCGGTGGCCAAATGATCAACCTCCAGCAGTTCCGACCTGCTGACAGCCGCAGAAACCTCTCCCATCTGTGGGTTTCCATTTCTTCTCATGGCTTCCAGGTGGAAACCCGAGCGATCCCTCCAGGGCACAAATCAGACCAAGCCCTCACAAGCTTCCTGTGTCACTCATGGTCTCACACCCGCCCAGCTGTGACCTCCGTCTCCACCGAGTAGCCCTCCTTGATTGCCTCCTGTCTCTCCCCATATCTACCAAGTGTTCACCTAAGCTGCCTTGGAAATTTCTCCTCTCCTACCTGCGACAGGGCGGGAAGGAAGGGGTCTCCCCCGGCGCATGCGGAGGTGGAGCGCCCTCAGCAACACCCCAGGGACAAGAGTCCTCCGCGGGCGCCTCTGGGCTCCCGCTCCCCGGTCCGCGGAGTGAAGGGCTCCCCCGGGACCCCGGCGCCGAGGACCCAGCGGCCCCTCTGCCCCCAGGCTGACCGATGCGGCCTCCGCCCGCCTGGCGCTGTCCCGCCTCCTCAACGTCTCCTCCTCCAGTCCCTGGGTTTGCTTCGGAGGCTCCTATGCCGGCTCCTTGGCCGCCTGGGCCAGGCTCAAGGTCCCGGGCGCCCTCCGGGCGGGCTGCGGGCGGGAACCGGGGCACGGATTCCTCTCCCAGGTTGCAGAGATGCCCACCCGGCCCCTAGCCCCCAGCCCCAAAGCACCCCCGGAGCCGCTAGTTTCCCCAAGCGCCAAGATGCGCGACCCGGGGCAGGGGCTCCCGCGGCGGGCTTACGGCTCCTCCTCCTCAGTTCCCACACCTCTTCTTCGCCTCCGTCGCCTCCTCGGCCCCGGTGCGCGCCACGCTGGATTTCTCCGAATACAACGACGTAAGGACGGCGGGCAGGGGGCGCGCGGAGGGGACAGTCCCGGGGCGGCGCCCTGGACACCGTCGGTGCCTTTGCCGTCCGCCTCCAGGTGGTTTCCAGAAGCCTCACCAACGCGGCGGTCGGAGGGTCGCCGGAGGTAGGGGTCCCGGGGAAGGAGGCGGCAGAGCCCGAGTCGCAACCTACCGCACGCGCGACCCTTCCTCAGCGCGTTGCGGGAGGGGCGGGGCAGGTGTGGGCGGAGCTTACGGGCGGGCCTATCAGGAGGGCACCGCCCGGCGGGGGCGGGGCGTCAGGCCGGGGCGGGGCGTCAGGCCGGGGCCGCTCGACGGCCGATAGCTGGACTCGACGTCGATCCCGATCCAGATCCCAGTCCGGTCCCGGTCCCTTCCTGCTCTCGTAGTGCCGCGCGGCGGTGGCCGCGGCCTTCGCGGACGTGGAGCGGCGGCTGCGCGCGGGCGGGAGGGCGCGGATCGCGCTGCGGACGGAGCTGGGCGCGTGCGGACGCCTGGGCAGCGCCGCGGACCGCGCAGAACTGCTCGGGGCGCTGCAGGCCGTGGTGGGCGGCGCGGCGCAGTACGACGGACAGGCTGGGGCGCCTCTGGGCGTGCGGACGCTGTGCGGACTACTGCTGGCCCGGGACCGCCGCGGAGTGCCCGCGCCCTACAGCGGGCTGCGCCGCGCCGTGCAGGTGAGTTGCGCGCCCGCCGCCCGCGCCCCTCCGTGCGCCCCGGTTTCCCTGGCTGCAGAACGGAGCGAAGCGAGGGACAGGGGAAGCTTGTGCAATGACTGTTACCTGCTTAGCCCCTTTCGTGTGCCTCGACAGGGCCGGGCACACTTTAAATGCTGTATGTATGTATAGAATGAGCAAAAAAAAAAAAAAAAAAAGCAGCCTTGGGGGCAGAGTTCCCCTTGGGCCCCGGGCCCCAGCCCCGAAGTCCCCAGTTACAACCCAGTGCCGGATTTCCAACACTGTCCAAACCAGTGTCCGGAGCACTATTACGTAGTATGTATTACATCCCCGGTCACGGGGAGAGAACTGAGGCACAAAAGTTAATTTGCTCTCGGTGCCACAGATAGTGAGGTCCTGGCCATCCAGTACCGTGGCTGTAACAGGGAGCCAGGCCCTGCCCCCTCTGACCACCAAGTGCCTGGGGAAGTCGGGACGGCATCCATCCAGTTCCGGTTTGAGTTGTGGGAACGCAGGCCTCCTAGCCTGGGGCCCAGGAGGAATCTCTGTCTGTCCCTAGATTGTCAAGCACAGCCTGGGCCAGAGGTGTTTAAGCTTTTCCCGAGCAGCCACAGTAGCACAGCTGAGGGCCACAGAACCACAGGTGTCTGGCGTGGGAGACCGGCAGTGGTTGTACCAGACGTGTACCGAGTTCGGCTTCTGTGAGTGACTGGCCTGACCCTGGCTCCTAACAACACCTGTGCCCAGCACGCACTTCCTTTCCCCAGGATCGCTCACCTGGCCTGGGGAGGGGGCACCACAGCAGCACGTCTGTGTTTCTCGCTGCCTTCCTGCTCCAGCACAGCACACACTCCAACCTCAGACTTCTCCTCCTCCAAGGCTGGCCTCCCTCCGTCCAGTCACAGGCTGGACACCCAAGCCTGTTCCAGATGCCTCCTTCCAGCTACCCAGATGGTCTGTCAGCCAGGCCTGCCCGGTCTGGGCCCTTCCCCATGCCTGTCCCACCCAGCTTGGCCAAGTGACTTACCTCTGTATACCTGTTTCCGCACCTGGTAAATGGGAATAGCCACAGAACTCTCTTGCAGGGTTGTTTCAAGGGTTAAAGGAGGTAATGTGTGCAACAGGTAGATGGTGAGGATTCCATCAGTGCTTGGTGTTTCTGTTACTGTGACGCCCCGTATTTGGTCCTCGTGTTCCTCCAGTCTTCCTGACACCTTGAACCTTTGCATGTGCCATTGTCTTTTCTGTGATAGCAAGGCCTGGGGCTCTGCTGTCACCCAGCCAGGATCTGAGCAAGTGGTAGGGGCCCCACGAGTGGTCAGGAGAGGAGGGATTCCCTTGAGTTCTAGGAAGCGCCTTTCCCCTGCAAGTGCCGTGAGCCGGGGCTCTAAGCAGGGGGGACGTGGTCCGCTTTGTGCCGCGAGCACACGGTGTCCTCTGTTTATCGGGCGTTCTGCTCACTCTCTGTGAGGCTCACCCCTCCTGGCCCTGTACTGTCCTCTCCCTTGCAGGATGCTCTGCCTGAGCCCTTGGTGCTCCCTCGGGCTCCCTGCCTCCTGGCCTTCACCACGGCCCTGAGCACTGCCGGCTGTCGCTCTCTGGGAGCTCCTGGAAGGGAGGGCGGAGATGTCTTGTCGTCATGGGGAGAGCGGTGTGTGATCATAAAGGAGGAGGGGGCCTGGAAGCATTGCTGTACCCACAGGTGTCTCCTCCGCAGATGTCTCCTGTGAGGACTTGAGATGTCCCTTCTCCCTGCTCCCCGCGTTGCCTTCCCATCTGGATCTGTGCGAGCAGGTGTTTGGACTCACAGCCTCATCCGTAGCCCAGGCCGTGGCCCAGACCAACTCCTATTATGGTGGCCAGACCCCCAGGGCCACCCATGTGCTGTTTGTCAATGGTGAGTGTGTCGTCAGGCCTGACTCCCGCCCCCCAGCCAGCCCGGCCCCCCACACCGTCTTCTCCCTTCCTTTCAGGGGATATTGACCCCTGGCATGTGCTGAGCGTAACCCAGGCCTTGGGCCCCTCTGCGCCAGCCCTTCTCATCCCTGGTGCCTCCCACTGTTTGGACATGGCACCCGAGAGGCCCTCAGACTCTCCCAGTCTCTGCCAAGGGCGCCAGGTAGGGGAGCAGAGGTTGCAGGTGACTTGCATTCTCGTTGCCATGTTCCTTCCTTCTGGTGCTGGGGTCTGACTCCAAATTCTGCCCACCTCCCCACAGAACATCTCCCAGCAGCTGCAGGCCTGGCTCGGGCCAACTAAGGAGAACCAGGGGTAGAATCTGAGCCCCCTACTCTCTCCATTCCTGGCAAGGCCATCTCAACCCTGGACAGATTTGTTTGCTGGACAAAAGGGAACAGCTTGTTTTGAAGAGGGAAGTTCACAAGAATTGGGATCCGGCACGTGTTTGGCATGTACTTGGCTTGCCTCTGCAAACATCCTCACTCCCAGTGAGAAGTGCTTTGTGACCAAGAGTTATGCAAATATAAGAGGTGATTCTTTTCACTGTGGGTATTGGTGTGTTCCGTGTTCACTCTCAAAGAAATGTGGCTCCTTGTGCCGGGGCACCCACATTCAGATTCGGGCATGGATTCTGCCACGTAGCTCCAGGCCGGGCACCTTCTCTGTCTGGACCGCAGACCCTGACACTGCCTCTGCTCTCTCTCTCACTATACCCTGCCCCACAGTCCCCCGTCTCTGTTAGCCTTTTCATCCCTGTTGCTCTTCGTCTTCTCTTTCTCTGACCATCCCCATTGCCTTCTCTGCGTGCCTTGGGCTCCCCCGTGGTTGTCCTGCCTCTGGTCCTGCCCCTCCCTCTGCCCTGGCAGCCAGTACGCTGCTCTGCTTCTGACTCTCCTTCGTGCCTCCTCTTTCTTCTGCCCACTTTTTCTCTCCCGCGCTCCTCCCCTCTCTGCAGACTCTGCCTGGCTCTCCTTAGCCCTTCTCAGTCTCTCCATCTGTGTCTGGCTCTGGACCACTTGTGAGCCATAGAAGCTTAGTTTGCTCCTGGTTTGGGGGCTAGAAAGTCTGAGATCATGAACGGTGTCTGAGCAGGGCTTCTTGCTGTGTCGTAACAGAGACGAGAGAGATCGAGGGGGCAAACGCACCCTCTCATCAGGAGCCCACTCCCTCTGTGGTGCCCACTCCCTCCGTGATGCCTACTCCCTGTCATCAGGAGCCCACTCCCTCCGTGATGCCCACTCCCTGTCATCAGGAGCCCACTCCCTCCGTGATGCCCACTCCCTTAACGGTGGTGCTGATGCACTCAAGAGGGCAGAGCCCTAGAGACCTTTTGCTGCTTAAAGGCCCTGCTTCTCAGCACCATTGCGTGGGAAGTTGAGTCTCCATCCCAACTGCGGCTCTCCCTTGAGACTGTTACTTCCATGCCTCTTCGTGTCAATCTCTGCTTCTCTCTGTGTGTCTTCCATACAGACCTTTCTCTCACCATCTCTTCCCATAATTGACTGGCACTCCCTGGCACTTCTGGTTTCCAACCATAGGGGCTCAGGGTTCTACCCAAGCCTCCCTGTTGGGAACCCCCTCCTCCAGGGCCAGGAGGCTGGGGGTATTAATCCCAAAGGTGCTTACCTACCTCCCTGGCCTGTGTTAGCTGCTCCAGTGGGTGGCACAGTTGACCACTCTGGGCTTAGCCACATGGAGCAGAAGTAGCATGTGCTTGAGAATGACCACCTCTAGGGAGCTGGAACATGGGAGGGGGAGTAAAGGCAGGTCAGGGCAGGTAACTGGAGCAAGGTCAGGGCAGGTAACTGGAGTGAGGTCAGGGCAGGTAACTGGAGTGAGGTCAGGGCAGGTAACTGGAGCAAGGTCAGGACAGGTAACTGGAGCCCCTCTGTAAGGAAGTAGGGAAGTCCTTTGCCTTTGTTGACTGCAAACCCTGGGAACTAACTTTTTTTTTTTTTTTCATCTGAGAGCCAGCCTCAGTCATTTTCACCAGGGCCAACCCAGACCTCTCACTGTACTTCCACAGCCCTAATGCTGAGCTCTGACCCTAGGACCCCCCATTATACATGTACCGTTGCACCAGTGCCTGCACATCCTGGGTGCTCAGAATCTATGAAATGAAAGAATGGAGGCTGGCGCTGTGGCACCATGGGAAAAGGTGCTGTTTGTGATGCCGGCAAGCCCTCCCATATGGGCACTGTTTCAAGTCCCTGCTGCTCCACTTCTGATCCAGCTCCCTGCTTATGTGCCCAGGAAAACAGCAGAAGATGGCCCAAGTGCTTGGGCCCCTTCACCCACATGGGAGACCAGGAAGAAACTCCTGGCTCCTGGCTTCTGGTAGGCCCAACTCCAGCCATTGTGGCCATTTGGGGAGTGAAATTTTCCAATTTGGAAAATCTTTCTCTCTCTCTGTAGCTCTGCCTCCCAAATTGGAAAAGAAAAATAAAACCTTTTTTAAAAAGTGATTCAGTGTAACTCTCCCATATGAGAGTGCAGGTTCAAATCCCAGCTGCTCTACTTCAAACCTAGCTCACCTGGCCCAGTCCTGGCTGTTATGACCATTTGGGGGAGTGAACCAGTGAATGGAAGATCTCTTTCTGTCTCTGTTACTCTGCTTCCCAAATTGAATAAAAACAAAGCATTTTTTAAAAAGTGATCTGGTGAATGGAAGCTTTCTCCTCCCTCTCTTGCTCTTGCTCTCCCTTTCAAATAAATAAAACTTTTTTTTTTTTTAAGACAGAATGGAGAGCAGGCAGTTAGGAGCCCAGCAGTAGGATGCCGGTGTCCAATATCAGAGTGATTGGGTTAAATACCTGGCTGCAGCTCCTAATTCCAACTTCCTGCTACTCCAGACCCTGGGTGGTAGTGGTGGTGGCCCAAGGGGAGACCAGGATCAAATTTCTGGCTCCTGGCTTCAGTCCAACCAGTTCTGTCTTTTGCGAGCATTTGGGAATTGAACCAGTGAAGGGGAGCTCTCCATCGTTCTCTCATAAATACATAAATCCAAGAGTGATGTTTACCCTCAGTGCTTCATGCACTCTTGCTTCTCCGCCTCCCTGCTGAGGCTCCTTCTCTTGGTCTTTTGCAAACTTCTTCCCAGCTTGACGCCTGGATGGAGTTGGGATTGGTGCTAGCTGCCTTCTCCTCTGTCGCCTTCTCAGAGCCAGGCCTCACTTCCAGGCCAAGGAGGTGCCTCAGCGTTTGTGGTACCTGGGTCTGGGGTCATGAGCATCCAGCCTGGCTGCTTGTGGCTGAACAGTCTTAGTTTTTCACCCAGGCTTGCTCAACAAATAGAATTACTGTCTCTGCATCTATCAGGGAAAGAATGGAAGATTCCAAGATACACTCCCTTCCTGGTCTCCTGCCCCACTGTCGTCCCCTGCTGGCCACTCTTGCCCTGGCAGCCATATTGGTTCTTTCAAAAGGTGGATCCGATCATCATTAAAACCCCTAGAAAGCTTCCTCGCTGTGGCCACGTGGCCTGGCACACTCTGGCTGTCCAACTCTTCCCTGAACTCACCCCCTCCTGCTCTCCACCCTGTGTGCTATCAGCCACATGGCCTCCTTGGGTTACTGAAAATCTAAAAGCTGGGGCTGGCACTGTGGCACCCTGGCCCTGGCATCCCATGTGGGCACCGGTTCGAGACCTGGATGCTCCACTTCAGATCCAGCTCTCTGCTGTGGCCTGGGAGAGCAGTAGAAGATGGCCCAAGTCCTTGGGCCCTGCACCCGCCTGGGAGACCCGGAGGAAGCTTCTGGCTCCTGGCCCAATTGGGGAGTGAACCAGCGGATGGAAGACCTCTCTCTCTCGACCTCTCTCTCTCTCTCTGCCTCTCCTCTCTGTAACTCTGACTTTTGAATAAATAAATCTTTACAAAAAAAGAAAATCTAAAGCTGGTTCTTTCCTTAGCTGGTCCCTCTCCCTGGAAGGCTGTTCCCTTTGTAACATTCAGTCTGGACTCCAGGGCCACCTCCTCCAGGAGGTCTTCTCTGACTGCCTCCAGGCACCACTTTCTGTCACTACTACCTGTTTATGTGTTCCTTAGCTATAAACACTGAGATTACCTTATTTCTATTCAGTTTCTCTGTACTAGAATGGACCAGCATGAAAGAGGGAACTGTGTGATTTTAGTAAACTTTCACTTATGGGTTATGCAAACACCAGGGAAAAGATTTTAACTCAGATATCAGTATTGAGGAAGGTAGGAGCTTTGTGTGTTTTTTGATTGGCCTCTTTCACACAATTTCACCCTCAGACAGTGGGGCTTCTGTCCTGGACACTGCTGTCAAGGTTTCTCAGTGGCCTAAAAGTTCACATATACTCCTCAAATAAAATTTTACATGGCAATAAGGAATGAGCCACTGGTTAGCACAAGGTTTGATTAGCTTCTAAATCATGTTGAGCTGAAGAAACAAGGCACAATAGAGTGTATGGAATAAAGATCAAGAATAGGCAGCACCTGTGCAGGAGGCCAGCACAGGCTGGCTCAAGGAGCAAAGTCCTGCCAGAAAGCAGCGCTGAAACTAAACCCACCGTTGCGGCATGCGCAGTACACAGCACAGGGAAAAGTATTTGCATATGAACACCCTCGACTTTTAGGAATGGACAGTGCAAATCCGCGGCAGGCCCTAGGGGTGCTCCCATTCCGCATTCGTTCCAGCGGCACAGCCATTCAGCCTGGCTGCGAGAGACCACGAAGCCAACTTTGCTGCGGCTCCTGGCAGAGGCCCACTCACCTAGAACACTGGTAAAGTCACAGTCTCAAAGGACAGCACCTTTGTACTGATCAGGAGTGGCTCGGGAGGGAGTTAGGCAGCAATAATTGAAGCCGGAAACTGCTTTCGTAACTTCTGTGTGACACTGCTTTGTAGCTCCCCCCCTTAACCTGTCAATCTGGTAATCCACTTTCCCATGATGCACCTGTGTCTCACCTGGGACTCAGAAGGAAGAGACACCATGCTGGCCCTGTGGAAGTTAAGCTTCCCATGGAGGCAACTCCCAGAAAGCCTCATGCATACTGAACCCCACCCTGTCTGTGTGTTCAATTGTGGCACCACCCCTACTTCATAAAAGTGACGGATATGTGTGGGAACTCTGGGTTTTGCTTTTTGGCTTCTGGACTTTGTGTCTGGGTCCCTCTCTGGCCTTCTGCCCTCTTGTGATGGGTGTCTCCTTTGGGGTGGCCCACACGCTCACGTCAATGTATATTCACCCTCTCTCTTATATAAATCCTGCTCTCACCTGTGCACTGTATTTATGCCTCTGCTTTGAATTCTTATCTCTGTGGAGGCAAGAACTGGAAATAAAAATTGAGGTTCTTAGGCCCATAACAATACTGGTCTTGGATGCTCAGGCAGCAAAGCAAAAATAAACAAGGAGGGCTACATCAAACTGAAAAGTTACTTCCCATAAAAGAAACTGTGAAAAAAATAAAATGGCATCCAATGGCTTGAGAACAAGCTATTTGCAAACCATTTATCTGATAGTATCCAAAACATATACAGAACCCAAAACAACTCAGTTGCAAAAATAAACAAATAACTCAATTACAAATGGGTGAGGACCTGAACAGATGTTTTTCTAAAGGAGACATAAACAAGCCAACAGGCCTATGTAAAGGCGCTCACCCTCAGTAATCATCAGGGAACTGCAGATCAAAACAGTGAGCTGTGCTCTCACAGCTGACAACTGTTACCTAAAAGGCAAGAAATAACAAGCTCTGGGGAGGGCACCACTACACACAGTTGAGGGAAAGGTAAGTTGCTCTAACTGTTACAGAAAACAGTATGGTTGGCCCCTTAAATTTTTTTAAAAAGAAGATACCATTTGACCCAGCAATCCCTCTGTTGGATTTATCCCCAAAGAAAATGAAGCAACACCTTGTAGCGATGTCTCTGTTCTCATGGTATTCACAATAGCCAAAGTATAAAACTGAAGTGTCCTTTGATGGATGAATAAAGAAATTATGATTTTAGGCATTTTTTTCATCCTCTGTGACAACATAAATAAACCTGGGGGACAATATGCCGAGTGAAATAAGTTAGGCACAGAAAGAAAAACACTATATAGTCTCACTTATATTGGAATTTTTTTTTAAAGTCAAGTAGCTAGAAACAGTTCTATTAGCTTCCCATCACAAAAATGAAATGCCTACAATAAACTGCTTAGGAAGTGAAGAGGGGTTTATCTGGCTCCCAGCTTTGGAGGTTCAAAGTCCAAACTGCATGGTGCAGACTGGCTGTGCTGAGGGGGCTATGGTGGGTGGTGGATGCATGCAAAGGATCCTGTAGTAGCCAGGAAACAGAGAGACCGCGCCTGAACTCAGCCTGTAAAACAAGCCTCTCATGGTCACTCCCTTCCCAGGGTACTGCCCAATGACCTATGACCTCCCACTAGGCCCCCCTCCTAAAGGTCCCAGCACCTTCCCAGAGCCCCACGCTGGGAACCAAGCCTTGGACACACTCAATGGCAAACTCCCATCCATCCACAGCAGTAGCAGTAAGTGTAAGAAGGAAACTAAGGGTACAACTTTACAATGACGTAGGATGAAGGCTGAGAGCTCGTGCACGGCCTGAGGACTACAGTTGATAACACTGTGTTGCGCACTAGAAATGTGCTAGGAGGGTGGATCGTAAGTGTCCTTGACACACACACACACACACAATAACTATGGGAAGTGATAGCTACACTAATTTGCTTGCAGTAGTCACATAATTATATATATGTAGATCAAAGCATCTCGTTGCAGAGGCATTTGGCACAGTAGTTAAAAGGCCATGTGGGACGCCCACAACCCATGTCAGAGCACCTGGATTTTAGTCCTAGCTGTGTTCCCAATTTAGCTTCTTGCTAATGTACGCCCTGAGAGTCAGCAGGTAATGGCTCAGGTGGTTGGTCCCTGCACCCCTAGGGGAGACCTGGATTGAGTTCCTGGCTCCTGGCTTCAGCCTCCCCCAGCCCCAGCTGTTGCAGGCTTTGGGGGAGTGAGCCAGCTCATGGGAACATACTCTTCTCTCTCTGCCTTTCAAATAAATAAAATATTAAAAAAAAAAATAATGTTTGGGCCGGCACCGCGGCTTACTAGGCTAATCCTCCGCCTTGCGGCGCCGGCACACCAGGTTCTAGTCCCGCTCGGGGCGCCGGATTCTGTCCCGGTTGCCCCTCTTCCAGGCCAGCTCTCTGCTGTGGCCAGGGAGTGCAGTGGAGGATGGCCCAAGTGCTTGGGCCCTGCACCCCATGGGAGACCAGGAGAAGCACCTGGCTCCTGCCTTCGGATCAGCGCGGTGCGCCGGCCGCAGCACGCCTGCCGTGGCGGCCATTGGAGGGTGAACCAACGGCAAAGGAAGACCTTTCTCTCTGTCTCTCTCTCTCACTGTCCACTCTGCCTGTCAAAAATAATAATAATAATAATGTTTGTACACCATAAATTTGTATAATAAAAAGTTAATTTGGGATGGGCGTTTGGTGCAACAGTTAAGACGCCACATGGGATGACTTCATCACATATGGGGTGCCTGGTGCACGTCCTGGCTCTCCACTAAGGCACACCTTAGGAGACAGCAAGTGATGGCTGAAGTGCTTGGGTCATTATGGAGCTAATTGCACAAAGACTGTATAAATGCATTTTGTCTCATTTCCTCTCTTGACTAATTTAAGAATTGATCGCCAAAACCAATAATTTGAAAGTTGTGTTCAGCTTACAGTATTAATGGGCACAATTTTTCTCAAACTGTTCCGTGTTTCTCATTTTAATAGGCCAATGATTGATTGCTATCTTTTGGACAATTTTAAAGAACTTCTTTGTCAGAGGACAGATTTAAAAAGGCCATTGAATTTATACTGTCACTGTTGAAAACTAAGATGATGTGTGGTTATATTTATTGCTTTGGGGTAGATGACTGTATATCTACACAAGGCCTGGATATACTGAAATCTCTCCCTCTCCCTCTCCCTCTCCCTCTCCCTCCCTGTCTCTCTCTCTCTCTCTCCCTCTCCGTCCCCCCCCCCCCCCCCCGTCTCTCTACCTCTCTTTCTCTCTCTCCCTGAAATACATTTTCTCATCACAGAACTTTTTTGGACTAGTTTCTTAGCTCTCAGGATGCCATCACCTCACATTTTTGTCTGTGATCTGGCACCTTGCAATGACTGCTATTTGTGTGTGTGTTTCCATACGCTTAACCTACTCTTTTATTTTTATTTTTTTTAAATATTTATGTATTTATTTTGAAAGAGTTACAGAGGGGGAGACACAGAAATCTTCCATCTGCTGGTTCACTCCCCAGATGGCTACAATGGCCAGTACTGGGCCAGGAGCTGCACCCGGATCTCCCATGTGGGTGGCAGGGGCGTAAACACTTGGGCCGTCCTCTGCTGCTTTTCCCAGGCCATCAGCAGGGAGCTGGATTGGAACTGGAGCAGCCAAGTCACGAACCAGGTGCCCGATGGAAAGCCGGTGCTTCAGGTGGCAGCTTAACCCACTGTGCCACAATGCCGGCCTCCCCTTATACTTATTTTAAAAATCAGCTTTACTGAGGTGTAATTTATATGTGTTAAAATTCATCCACTTCTAAGTGTAAAATGCAATGCTTTGGGGGAAAATAAAGATTTATACAACTATCATCACAGAGCTATTGTGGAATCACTCCCGGAAGATTCTTGTGCCTATTTGCTGTACATCCAATCCCCACCTCAGCCCCAGGAACCGCTCCTCTTTATGGTGGAACAAAAGGCAAGCCTTCCATTGTGCTCTGAGTGGATGGGCCTGCGGAGGCTGTAGACCCTCACGAGAAGAGGGGCGTCCTATCCGGTGATTGGGGGAGTACATCTGGCTTTCTCTGGCAGGTCCTCAATTGGAAGCAAGCCAAAATGAAAGTGTGGGTTAATAAGCAAGTCCTGGCCGTTTGGAGCCAATTGGTACAAGGAGTATTTTTGGCTTCCTGGTCTTATGCTTGCTTCTGAGCTGATTACTGCTGGCTGTGGCTCCAAGTTCTCTTTCTACATATAGTTTGACCATTCAGACATTCAATCTCTCAGCCTTCTCTTGGATCTCATGAGGCTTGGGGACTGCTCACAAGGTTCAGGGAGTTTACAAGATTGCTCTACACTTCCGCCAGGGACAAAGTACTTTCTGTCTCCCATGAACAGGCATAGCCTTGTGAACATGCCTGGTCGTGCAGAGCAGCAGAGAAGAGTGGGACCTTCATGAGGCCTCAGGGCTGCCCATTTCCCTTGGATTTCCCTATTAAAGTCCTGGTAGATTTCTAAATTAAATATTAATTTGTATTCCCCATTAATAGCCTTGAAATGTCAGCCTCCCAATTTCTCTTCACTGTGATCTCTTTTCTTTTCTTTTCTTTTTTCAAAAAGATTTATTTATTTACTTGAAAGGCAGAGAGAGAGAGAGAGAGAGAGAAATCTTCCATCTGCTGTTTCACTCCCCAAATGGCCACAATGGCACAATGGCCAAGACTGGAACAGGCCAAAGCCAGGAGCCTGGAACTCCATCTGGGTCTCCCATGTCGGTGCAGGGATCCAAGGACTTTGGTCATCTTCAGCTGCCTTCCCAGGTACATTAGCAGGGAGCTGTTTTGGAAGTGGGTTACTGATGCTGCAGGTGGTGGCTTAACCCCCTGTGCCACATCACCAGTCCCTCTATCAAATTGAATAATCCTTTGGGTGTGGATTTTTTCCCTTCTCTACTCCAAATAAACCTAGACCCTTTGGGCGGGCCCCAGAGCACACGGTCCCCAGAGTTTCCAGGTGCATGTGGGCAGACCCTCTTCAGCACAGAGTTGCACCCTAGGGGAAGAGGGGATGGCAGGGAGGCAGGAAAGAGCTAGGATCTGGAGAAAGCAGCAAGCAAGAGGAACCTTCAGAAAAATCTGAGAGCTAAAACCCAAATTTCACTTGCTTGAACTAAAATGGCTTGTTTTGCTGGCTTAAAAATGCCAGCTTTGGAAGCGGACTGCTCAGACAGCCTGCTTGCTTGTGTGAGATAGCGACCAGCCCAGGCCAGAAAGCCCAACCCCAGATGGGCAAACCCAAGGACGATGCATCTGGAGTCCATCTTGTAAAACACACATCGGCAGGGCCATTGCCGAGGGGTCTCATGGTGCGTGACCAACAGCCAAACAGGGGACCCTGACAGGAGTCTCCCAGGCAAATCCTGGGAACAGCGTTCAGCACCCCTCCACTCAGAACCCCTGGAAATGGCTCCCACTCCCCTCACTCAAAATGCTCCATGAATTCCAGCCTGAGACACCAGAAGGCCGGGAGGGGAGACTTGGGCTCTTTCCAGAGGTCGCTGCTGCTCGCCCTGTGTCGTGTGCTTTCTTGTTATGAGAAACCTTTGTGGCTCTCCTTCTGTGTGAACCTCCTTCCACTCCACAAGCCTGCCTGCCACACCCACGGCAGTAGCCACAGTCTTCTCCGTCCTCATGGCCCACGGCTCCCTATGTATTTTGTTTTTCTTTTTTAGCTTGCAAGAATCAATATGAGAAAGAGAAGACTGCGGGGAGTCTTCATGGCTGAGGACAAGTTACCCAAGCGGCCTTCCAGTCTGAAACGCTTGGTGGGTATTGGCTGGCCTGCCTGGAGAAGGCTCCCTCTGGTCTGCATTTGTTTGTGTCGTCTTTGTTTTTAACTCACATCGATTGAGTGACATCATTCTCTCCTTGGACTGGGATGTAGGACTCTGTGCGCAAGGAAAAACCACTGCCTGCTTGCGGGTGCAGTGCGGTTTCTAGCCTGTCCGGAGGGCGCGCAGCGCGTGCGTTACGGAAACCATCGCCCAATATAGTGGCAGTTCTCATCACTGCTTAGGTCCTAGGCTGGGGACCCGGCACCTGCAGATGTCAACTACCAAATCAAAACACGCTCCTTCAGGCCACCGTCGAGCCCTGCGTTGCTACTTCTTAGTGCGGGAAAAGTCACAGAGCAGCTCACCCCTCCCTGCCCCAAACAGGCACCTCTTCTCTGAATTTTAGGCTTGCCATCCCTCCCCGCCTGACCCGCAACTGCACAGCAGAGGCCGTGTCTCCTTTATCGCGCGTTTTTTCCGAGTGAGCGGGTCCCGGGGAGGCAGGTGCCCGCCGCGCGGAGGTCCAGGAGGAAGTCGTCGGCCCCGGGTTTTCTCCGAGCGGCCGGAGGCGCCGGGGCCAGCTGTCCCGGTGGCCTTTCCCGCGGAGTCTCGGGCGGCTCGCAGACTGAGCAGTTCCCTAGGTGCTGGGAACGCGGGGAGGGAGCCTGTAGGTGGGGCAGGGGGCGAGAGCGGCCCCGGAGGGGCGCATTCAGCTTCCACAGGCATCAGGTGTCTGCAAGGGGGTTTCAGAGACTCGGGTGCCGCGGGGAATCCGGGGCTGGGCCCGGCGCGCAGTCCGCTCTGTTCAGTCGGGAGCCTGAGAGGAGACCCAACCGCACTCGTGGCCGGGTTGGTGATGACCTTTAAGTCACGCATGTGGTCCAAGTCTGCTCCATCCGTGGTGTTAGAAGTCTCTAAAACGTTGTCTGGTTTGGAAAGTGTCAGAAAAATAAGAGCATCCTCGTTGGCTGTTTTGGCACGTTTAGTCACATCCAATTGACGATTTATGTTACTTATTTTAAAAGCCCATAGTCTATGTTGCCCTAAAATTGGAGCCCCGACCCCACTCCTGTCCAGGTCAGCCCCTCCTGACGACAGTCTGTGTTCCCGCGTTAAGGCGACAGCTCCAACCACGTGCAGTCTCCGCAGTGGCTGCGAAGCTCTTCGGAGACCTGCAAACCTCTAAGAATTCCTTGCTTTGTCTTGTATGTCTTGGTGACAAGGCCATTTTTTCAAGGCAAGGCAATTTTTCAAATTGCCAGTTATCTAGTTAGGTTTTCCGTTCCTTTTTTAGTTCAATTTTGTTTTCATTGGGCTAGGATCCAGTCCCAGGTCCTTAGATTGGAAAACAGGGTGGTGTTCAAAGAGTTTTAAGAGAAAGTCAGGGGCATCCTACTTTTACAGCTCAGAGCACACTGTTCATTGTTTCTCTGCCCTTCCTTCCGCTGCAGAGTTAAAGCCTCGGAGGTGAAAAACAAAATTACCACTTTCTGGCCCGTACGGGGATCGAACCCGCGACCTTGGCGTTATTAGCACCACGCTCTAACCAACTGAGCTAACCGGCCACAGCTGTACAACCAGCTATCTCTTCTTCATTTTTCAGTTCTAGGCGTTATAAATTCAAAAAAAATTTTCTTCGTGTATTTTACAAAAAGGAATAATTTCTTCTACTTCCGTTCTTGACAAACAAAGATAAAATAGTCACATAAAAAAACTTTCTCTAAATACAGACCCGGACGAGGCTGTTGACCTTTAGGCGGTATTCGTGGACTTGAGAGAGGACAGAGAAACTTTTCCAAGCGTGACAAAGGCGCAGGAGTCGCGGGAACGCGGCCCTCGGAGCGCCCGGTGGTCGGCAGGTGCCCACGAGGCCTCACGCGCCCCCCGCCAGCCGCTCGCGGACGGAGCACGTTTATGTCATAAACAGTTGTATAAATGTGTGTTCTTCACACAACGGCATTGTATTGTAGGAGCTTTAACCCCTAAGCACAGGATCCTTCCGAAAGCTGGGATTCCGGGGCGCTCACCTCGGAGTCCGCAGGCTTCCTCCAGAGCTAGCATGTGACCTTGGAAAACAAGGCTTTAAGGGCATAACTCCAAAACTTCTAATTGGAGTCCATATCACCACAGGAGAGAGGTACTGGCTGTGGCCTCTCAGGAGTGTGAGGAATTCTTAATTTCCCAGACGATGGAGACATGCAGGCAATTTATTACAAAACACTTCCACACCTACTTCATTCACAGAAGGGATAGTCCATAGATATTTCCCACAGATCACAAAGTGTGTTTTGCTGCAGGATTATAAATGTGTGAGACCCTCAAAAATTCTTAATCTTCAGCCAAACCTGGTCCACATTCACAAATATGCTGCACCGTGCAAAGATGTGTTATCCAAAATCTTTCTGGCCTTCCAGAGCATGGAAACAGGTCCCTCATTGTGAGTGTGTGCGTGATCTCAGAGACAAGCGTGCAGATCTTGATCCACTCTGGGAGTCCCTGTGTTACACTGAATTTGACAGAACTATGGGATAAAGAAAGGACAGATAGTTCATTTTTCTCTCTTGTGACAATGGAGAAGAATCTTGTGTATGAAGTAAAATGTATCCATTTGGAAAATTACTTTAGAGATCCTTACATGTCTATACTCATGAAAGAGGACGAGATTGGAAAAAGCCTTCTCTTCTCTCTCTGCTGACTAGGGATGCAGGAGGAGCCCCCACCCCCTTCTCCTACTGGCCCACGCCCTACCTACGCACAGGTGTGTTTGCTTTCTCACCTTTTAAATAAACTCAATCACTTTGTGCACCGTATCTGTGGCTGTACTTAGAATACTTCTCTAGATAGAAGGCAAGGACCTGAAAAAAACCAGACCCTACTTCCCCAGCTGAAAACCACCCTCTAAACAGATGAGGCAATACTGAGGAGGCTTCAGGTGGGTCAGGACACTGGCTCTGGGTGTAACCATCGGTAAGTTATCTTCCTTCCTTTCTTTTCACATTTTGCCTTAACAAAGGCATCTCTCCCTCCCTTCTTTTCATGTTTTATCTAACAAAAACCAACTATTGATACTGTGGATTGCTTGTGACTGGTCTAGTGAATAGTGAATTTCAGGAGCTCCTCAAAGGAGAGGACTTGGAGTGGCAGACTTCAGCCCCAGCTAGCAAAGTCCCACCCAAATGTCGCTCCACTATCAAGAAGCCTCCCCCTGGCTGACACCCTGGATTTCCTGGATCCTCAGAACAAAACGTGAAATTCTGTCTCATTATCAATGATTTTTTCCTAACCTCTCCTGCAGCTACCCCCTTTCCTTTAAAAACCGTTCCTGCTGGCTGGTTTGGCAGAAAGAGCACATTTTGGATAGAGAAGTCTCTTTTCCCCCCAAGACTGCTGGTTTCTTGAAATAAACGCTTTCCTCTCCTCTTCTCAAATCGCCTCTCTGGTGAATTGGCTGTCCAGTGGAGTGAGACTGGAGGTGGCAGAATCAGAAAGGCAGGAGTTCTGGGTGCGACAGGATGGAGAGGCTTGGGAGGCAGACAGTGCAGGAAAGAACTGAGGTGTGGGGAGAAGCAGGACAAAGGGAAACCCGCAAGTCTGAAGATCCCGGACTCTTCCCTGTAGATCCCTCTCTCCCAACACGTTAAAGAGATGGTACTTTCCCAGAGTGACAGTAGAGGTCACCCTTGAGCTGGGAATCTTGACTACCACCCCAGCTCTCCACAAAATGAGCATTGGAATAGTCTTTCTCTACACAGCTTCTATAAGGAAACCGAATAGGACAGTTGGCGAAATTGCCTCCACAAAGGAAAAATGTATGAGAACTCTCGAGGTCGAGTGAAATATCCTCAAACATGCATTTGTAGATATAAGAAACAAAAGTGGCAACACATTAAATCATAAATTCAAAAACTAAAATCAGAAATGGACAAAACGGGAGGAAATGAAATAAAAGTTGGCTGAGCTCAGGGAAAAAATACAAAAAAAGGCCGGCGCCACGGCTCACTAGGCTAATCCTCCGCCTAGCGGCGCCGGCACACCGGGTTCTAGTCTCGATCAGGGCGCCGGATTCTGTCCCGGTTGCCCCTCTTCCAGGCCAGCTCTCTGCTGTGGCCAGGGAGTGCAGTGGAGGATGGCCCAGGTGCTTGGGCCCTGCACCCCATGGGAGACCAGGAAAAGCACCTGGCTCCTGGCTCCTGCCATCGGATCAGCGCGGTGCGCCGGCTGCAGCGCGCCAGCCGCGGCGGCCATTGGAGGGTGAACCAACGGCAAAAGGAAGACCTTTCTCTCTGTCTCTCTCTCTCACTGTCCACTCTGCCTGTCAAAAAAAAAAAAAAAAAAAAAAAAAAAAAAAAAAAGAAATGAAGACTACAAGACACTCAAGGAAGCATAGATTAAAACAAATGTTTGATAATGAGAATTTTAAAAGGCAGAGAAACCGCAAAAAGAAAGTAGTAAAATGCATTAGAGATAATGGGAGAAATGAAATGCAGTGATGAAAATCTAATATTGATTATGATTAACTGGATTTCCTGGAACAATCAGTAACTCCCCCTTCCCCCAGCTTTGACATTCAAATAAATAACGAAATCTTTTTTAAAAAGTCGGTGAAGTGATCATTAAAATCAACCAAGAAAAATTCTTGTAAATAGAAGGCTAATACCAGTTTTCTGAAGAGCAATGTAAAAATTTGAGCATTTAAAAAATAGAAATAAAACTTTAACAGGGCACCGGTCCTCCTGCGAATAAATAAACGACAACCAAACCTTATCGTTAATCCAATTTCATTGGGAAAAGGCAGCAGAAACCGGAAATAATACAAGACAAGTTATTAAATCGCCACATTCTTCCTACTTCACTCTCCCCGTCGCGGGCCCGCGCGACCCTCGTCCCCCAGAGGCCGGTCCCACACCCATGAGCGCACAGGGACCTGGGTGCCGCGGGGCGGCCGCGCTCCTCCCCCGCGAAGACTCGGGGCGCTCGCGGAGCGGCCCCCACCCAGCCCACGGCGTTCTTCCCCCATCGCCTCTGCTAACACACACACTTCCTCAAACCGGGAGTGAAGTAGAAGCTTTGCACATGGAATGTCTACCAACAGCTCCTATTGCTCCTGTTCCTGTGACACAGTCCACAGCTTCTCTCGGTCTGGCAAACTGGCACCTCAGAAAGGTGAAGCATAATTTTCCAAACTACGGAATTTTGCCCGAAAGCTTGAATTTTGACAATCATTACCGTCAGTTCGACTCGTCGTGTCTGGTACATATTTAGGTGTGAAGGTAGCTTTCTGTTGGGCATTCTTTGTAGAAGCCACAGTTCTGCCTGGCCTTCAACAATAGCCCCAGGCTGCCAGCGCTGTCCACAGGGCTTCTCACAAGGCACACAGCTAAAAGACAAAAAGGAACCGAAGTCAGCCCTCTGCAGTGTGGTCGGACAGGGCTTTCAAAGTTGCCATGCGCTGTTCTTTGAGGCAGCTCCTCACACGTGTGCAAGGTGTCCTGGCACACCTGAGCTGCGGCGTCTGTTGATCCAGACAAACTGTGCAGGCTGGGGACGACACACCCTACAGCCGGGTTTTAGGCATGTTCAAGACAGAATCAAAAATGCTTTTCTGTTCTGATACCAAATGATTGCAAACATACTTTCCAAGCTTAAGAAATTAAAAAACAAGGGTAGAAAACACATGGATAAATGCCACTATGTGAAGAAGAAAATTTGGTACAACTTTGTTTACAATGTAAAATTTCTGAATGGCAAAAATAGCAAACCCATGGTAACCTTTTTTGGGACAAAGACCGGCAGAAAACTTGAGTTTAACGGTTACTGAAATAGTGACCAGATCCACCTTCCCAGGGGTCTTCCAGGACCTCGGAGTTGCGGTCGCTCCGGACTCCCGAGGCCTCAGTGGACGGGAGGTTTCGGGGACCTCGTTCGGCCCCAGCGGACCCGGGCCAACCGCTCGGACCTGTCGGGAATGTCCCTCCGACACCAAGGAGCGTGCTCCGTCCGCGAGCGGCTGGCGGGGGGCGCGTGAGGCCTCGTGGGCACCTGCCGACCACCGGGCACTCCGAGGGCCGCGTTCCCGCGACTCCTGCGCTTTTGTCACGCTTGGAAAAGTTTCTCTGTCCTCTCTCAAGTCCACGAATACCGCCCAAAGGTCAACAGCCTCGTCTGGGTCTGTTTTTATAGAAAGATGTTTTTGTTGTGCTGTGTTTATTAAGGATGGGAAGCAGGAAAAGTCTTCCTCTTTCTAAGGTACAAACACAAGGGAAACGAGCTAAACGCTTTGGAGGGACGGAAGGAAAATTGAGGTCAGCTGTTCGCCGTGGCCGGTTAGCTCAGTTGGTTAGAGCGTGGTGCTAATAACGCCAAGGTCGCGGGTTCGATCCCCGTACGGGCCAGTACATGTTTTGATCTTGGGAGAAAACAAGGTTTTTATTATAGGAACTCTTGAATAGCCCTCGCATCCCTCTGCACCTGATATTCATCGCCTGGAAAACGGTTTTCCTCTCCTGTACCACTGTGGTTCTTTCAGGTGGGAGGGTGAATCCCCCCCGCGATTGCAGCGCGCGGGAACCTTTCAGCGCTTCCCTTGGGGAGCCCTGTGCGCAGGTTAACAGGGGTCGCGTGCGGCGGAGGAGCTCCTGGTGGAGGGGCCTGGAGCAGCCGAGGCAGCTCCCACGGGCATCGGGTCTCTGCTGGGCGTGGACGCTTGTGGGGGGCGTTTCTGGAGGGGGTCTCAGACACTTGGGTTCAGAGTTTCTGTTCGCTGCCCCGCGGCCGCAGTGGGTACCCTGCTCCGGCTCCATCCCGGCCTCCTGAAGCCAATCTAGGCAGTCCTTCAGTGTGTGCACCTGCAGGCTCTCTGGGTTGCACCTGGTTGTATCCTGGGATAACAAGCAGAGAGTATCCTGGGTGACTCTAAATTGGCAGAAACATGTAGCCTCTACTTCAATAAGGCTTTGCGTTGTTTATCACATGCACACACACACACAAATACACAATCTCTGTTGCCCTACAAGTGTTTCCAGAGAAAAATCTTTTTGTTCCTCATTTCAAATAGCTAATTTTCTAATAAGTTAAAAAATGAGTCTTTGGGGGAGAGTTGAACTTCTCATGTTTAGTCTATGCTCTAAGCACTTGGTTGTTTTCGTTGAGAATCATGTAGATAGCTTTTTTCAAAATTGACTTTTTAGCTGCTTTCTGTGTAACTACAAAAGTATATTTCATTTAGTGGAAGAAATGCAATGATTCTGCTAAAAAGTACATCTGCGACAGAAACATGTGAGTGGACTTGGAAAAAGTCACACTCAGTAAAGCAGACAATGGTAGATTCTCACCATCCTCCCCCGGGGGATTCCGGGCCTTTGGGCCCCATGGGCACTTGGGGGGGGCTGGAGTGTGGAGTGGGATCCCCACAACCTGTTCCCCGAAATGACGCCCCTGGGTGTGGCTCAGGTGATCTCTCTCACTCTCGCACCTCAACTCGTACCTTCTTCCCAGGGATCCCCACCCGCTTGTCCTGTGCCAAAGTCTGACCCTTCTCTGATCTCTGGACCAACTATTTAGGCTGAAAATCCTTCAGACGCCCCCAAGAAAGGACCTCATAGGATGGGATGCGTTCTCACAACGCCCAGGACTCAGCACAGGCCGCACCAACACCAGGCTGGAACTTGGCAGTGGACATGCAAGGAAAGCAGGGACCACAAGCATCGAAGTTCAAATCTATAGAGATTCGCTCCTTGCACCTCTCATTGCGGTTATATTGTGGGCTGGATGAGGAGGCAGGAGGGGTCCCACCGTGCAGAGACTGAGCTCCACCTACAGGGCGTGAAGGAGGAGGGGACTCCTGGGGACCAGAGGAATCTTTGCGCTCCCCAGTTGAAGCACGCGGCCTGACGCGACCTCCCACGGCTCGCAGGCGTAAGATGCCAACCCGAGGCTCCCCAGGCTCGGAGCACAAGGCAACTCCCACCGGAGGGCAGCGGTGAAGGTGGGAGCACGCAGCCTAGTTGGGGAGCAGAGCTAGCCCGAGTCCAGTCCAGTATCCCAGGAGCGCCGGGGGCCGCGCTAGGGAGAGGGTTCCAGGGAGGGCAGCGCGGTCTGATCGCGAGGGAGCTCAGGCGTGACCCGCGTTCCCGGCCTGCGGAGCCGCTCACCGGCCCGTCTCACCGGTGAGCACGAGTCTCCGGGGGCGCCAGCGCAGAAAACGCGGGTGCGACGCCTGGGGCACCGCGAGGGCACGGTCTTGTTCGACGCCCCCCTTGCTTTCCGGTGGAGAAACAGAGGCTGGGACGCGCCAAGTACCTGCCCCCTGGGAGGACGGAGGAGGCATGGGGCGAGGGGTCTGCCGTTAGGAAGACCGCGTTCTCCCGGGTGAAGGAGCTGGCGTAACGGATGTTGGGTGCACGCATTCCGGGTAAGCGTCCAGAACTTTTTTCTGGAGAGGAAGAGAATGCGCGCTCACCTCTCAGATATCCCAGAAGCACGGCAAGGGGCGTCGGTACTGGATCATCCAAGACCTTAGCATGTGTACCCAGCATAATCACTTCTAGGAGTGGCCCCATGGTGTAATGGTCAGCACTTTGGACTCTGAATCCAGCGATCCGAGTTCAAGTCTCGGTGGGACCTTCCCTTTTCGTCCCCCTACGCCATTGCGTCCTCAGCCTGGCAATTTTGTTCCCTCTTCCCGCGCCGCATGCCTGGACAAGTGCTCCGAACTACGAACCCAGGCGCGGCTTCGCTTTGGCTGTGAAGTTTATTGAAGCAGCAAAGCAAAGAAAGAGAAGAAACCTCCTAAGGAAACGTAGGGGAAACCGCCGAGTCCGCCAGGGGCTGGAGGCCACCGCGAACCGCGGGAACAGGAAACGGTGATGGCCTTGGACAGACAGGATCGCAACCAGACAGAAAAATTGGCTCGGGTAGTGGGTCTGGGAGGGCCGGGGGTCCCGAAGTCGAGAGAGGGAGTGACGTCTGGCACCACTGAGCCGAAGCCGGGAGAAAACTGCCCTCCGAGAGCACGGCCGCGGGGTCAAAGCCGCACCTCCACTCACGGCCGGGGAAGGGCGAGGGTCCACGGAGACCGAGGCAGCCTTAATCTGCCCCGGCAGCTCCTCCGGAGCGGGCAGATCCGAGGGGAGGCGGAGCGCGAAGGGAGGGAACGCCGGCAGGAGAAGCTCCGGGCCGGCGCGGGCTCCCGGCGCGGTCCCCCGAGGGCGTCCGCGAGCGAGGCCGGGTGGGAGAGCTGCGTTCCCGCCTCCCCGCAGAGCGCGCGTCTGCGAGCACGGCGGCGGGAAGAAAAGCCCGCGTCTCCGAGTCTCCCGTGCCCCCGACCTCTGCGTGTCAGCGGCGCACTTTAACGTGATTTCACCGGGAGCTGCTCAATTCCTTTTGACTTCCCACCAGTAACTCCTGAATATTTCCAAATTCGGTGAAAGCTATAAATCCATAGCTCGTAGGGAGCTCAATGAGCACTAACCAGCCTTCCAGCAAAAGGGGACGGACGGATACTGAGGTACCGGGGTAGACACGACCACGTAAGAGTGGTTGAAGAAAACAGGAACTTTTTAAGAAGGGCAAGTTTTGTGCGATGGAACGGGGAAACCAGCCCACGAAGAGGACCAGCGATTACAACCAAAGTAATCTCTCGCGTTCGTTGTCTCTGTGCTGGTCCTGTCCCTGGGGACAGCTTGGGGACATCTCCCCTGCCCTGCCCCACACCGAGGGGACTTTTGGGTCGGGTAACAGGGGGCTGATAAGGTCCTGGGTTGACTTTCCGGACCTCCAAGTCCAAAACACCTTTACAGCCAGCAATATTCCAGAGAGGGAGCGGGGGCGTATCCTGAATACAGACTTTTCCTGCGCTGCGCCCTGGCGCCTGGCGGGTCAGGTGTAGCTTCTCCGTTAAGCTGGGCTGGCGGCTGACTGCTCCTCTCTGGCTCACCTCTGACTTGTTTCTTGATTGCAGGAAGACAAGAACCTCCCAGCAGTGGTCTCAGGCAACACACGGATCGCCTAGTGTTCTGGTTCCTGCACCTATTCAAATCCAGAAGAAAATTCTTTGATCTTTGTTAAAGAATACAGACATCTGGGTTTTTGCGAAAGTAATTGTTAAGCGGTGGCAAATTTCCTCACCATCGCTGTTATCACTATCGGTTATCAAAATCAGTTAAATAATGGCGATATGTTGGAGATTCTACTTCCATAATGCACCTTAAACGATTGTACAGACAGCCTTTGTAAGCGCCAGCCTCACTCAGCACAGCTGGTGGTTTTGCTGCTATTTCTCCCCAAACCCTTGTTACTGCAGAGGTAAGAAGCTTTCTTCCACGCACACACTCGTTGACGGGTATCACCGGCACTTTCATTAGCAGATTCATTTACAAATGCTTTGTATTTTTCATATAGAGCAGGCTGCTTATGAAGCTTGTCTTTTTATGTCTTTTGGTGCCTGCTGTCATTAAAGGTAAAGGCCACTGAAGCCAGCCGTGAGAGCCTGCAACCCTCCTCTACGGTCGGTGGAGCTACGAGCCGGATTTCCATGTGTGCGGCCTTTTCTGTTGCACAAGTGGCATGGTGCATTCCCTGAGCACGAAAACACGCATCGCTGGCCTCCGATTCTGTGGCACAGCACGAGCGGAAACGTTTGCGGGAGACGGCGATCTCAGGCGTTTTCGCAGGGAAGCCTCGGGGAGACAGGTTGCAAGGCCTGGGCGAGGCGGAGGAAGCGGGCGGCGACGCGGGGCCCGAGGGAAGGGAGCCCGCGGGCGGGAAACCGGGGGGCAAGGGAGCCGCGGGCGGGAGCCGGGGGGCAAGGAAGGCGTTTTTCAGCGCGGCTCTTCCGGAAAGCAAGTGCAGGTGGCGAGGAACTCCGACGGCTGAGGCCGGAGACCAGGAGAGCAGCAAAGCGTCGCTACCCCGGCAGGGGCTGTGCGGGGACAGGGGTCCGGCGGGGCGGAGGCGCGCGCGTCGTTACGGTCCCCCAGCGAGGCTTCACGAAGTGAGGCTGTGGGGAGGCGGAGGACAGTCGTCATGTGACGAGGTGGCCGAGTGGTTAAGGCGATGGACTGCTAATCCATTGTGCTCTGCACGCGTGGGTTCGAATCCCATCCTCGTCGATTCCCCCTTTTCTTCCTGAGCAGTGATCCGAGGACGAGCAGCATTCTTCTGTGTGTGCTTCCTCCCTTCTCAGCTTCCCGTTAAGAGGTTGTTCAGCTTTTTATTCGGGAGTCATTTCAATCTTACAGAAAATTTGTAAGTGTTCACTCAAAATAGTGTTGGGTTTGTTTCTAACACGTACTTTCAGACTTTTTAACGCCTTCTCGTGCCAACGAAGCACATGGAGAAGTGTAACTCCTTCTCATGTCCCTTCCTTTCTGTTCTCCCCTCTTCCCACCACCCTGTAGAGAACTTTCCTGCTTTCTGATTTATCCTCCTATGCATGTCTTCTTATCGTGCCTTGCTTGTGTGCCTTGCTTTCCCTGTGGTGGGTAACTTCTTGCATGCCATTGTCCCCAAATCAGCCTGAGTCACCACTCCCTGTCCAGGGACCTCTTCCTGGTGGACTCAGTCTCTGCTGGACAGGACAGGACCTATCTGCCCACTTGGGACGAGTAGGAAAGGAAGCCACACAAAGGATGCTGGGAGGGGATGTGGTCTTCCCAGAGCAGGAGAGACTTGTCCCTTGGGTCTCCCATTGCCTGTGATCCAGAAGCAAGGTCCAGACAGATGTGTTTCCCTGAACAGCAAATGGATTAGCACTTCCGTTCAGCAAGAAGCTCCTGACACTTGGAATCACTGGTTTGGTTATCTCCACTGCATTTGAGCCTCAAGAACCAGAGTTCTCCTTAACCTCTGAATGTGTCACCAAATCACAGCTGGGGCCCACAACCATGCCTGGATGCTTCAAAGATGGTGGGCAGTGCCTGATGCTGTCCCTGCAGCCCCTGTAGGATGATACTCTCAGGTGAAGGGACAGCTTTAAAAGTTCCAACTAGCATGGGTGCTTACACTCAGACATACCAGGTTGGAATCCTACTTTGGGGATCTGCTATAGGGAGAGACAAGTCAGCACAGACACCAGGGCCATTAGGGTTTAAATCCCAAATCTAGCCATTCCAAACTGCATAGTGCTGGACAAGTTTCTTCTCTTTCTGCCTCTGTATTGATTTGTTTGACAGTCATCACAGACTTATTTCGACATTTTTATTTTATCACCCAATTTAAGATTGCTTTTCCAATTAGACCTCCCCCAAAGTATCCATAAAGCAAGGGACATAACAGGAGATGATGGACTCAGGGAGTCATTCTTGTCTTTTATTTTCCATGAAATCAAGAAGTGCTAAGGAGTCTGTCCCAGCTTAGAGATGAGACCCACTTGTGTTCCTGCTGTTTCCCCTTTTCTTGCTTTGTTTCAGGAATGGGAGCCTTGCAGCCCTGCCTGCCCTCTTTGGGAGAGGTGAGGGAGGTGCTTTGATGAGGAACAAATTTAACAAAAGGAAATGTAGAATCTGGTTCCTGGATTGGGCAATTCCCAGCTCACCCCGGAGGGACCTGCAGCAAGAGCTGCCTCCCATCTCTCTCACCCCTGGTCCTGCCGCTTCCCAAGAAGTCAGCCCTCGGTGTCCAAATGCTGCCATATAATCGGTGTCGGCAGAGCAGCATGAAGTCCTGCTGCTGACTCATCCAAGTAGCCAAGCCCCAGAAACATTTACACAATGAAATCTGGCTCTATCAACAAAGCACCCATTCAAGAGCCACTCCTCCTCCACATTCAGTCAGAAGTACAACATCCACATCTCTGTCATACAGAGTAAGGAGAGCAAGTCTCCATTCACTCGTCCTGGGAGTGCCAGGCAAGTGAAGGCGTGCCATACAGGAAAGGCCCACCGGGCCTGCCCCGTGCCTGGAGGGAACCTGGCCAAATTCTTCCCTGTCCTGGAATAAGGAATGATCCCTGGGACTGACAGGTGAGCCTTGACTAACCAATCTCTAAGGTGGTGCTGAGCCATCTCCTGTCTTGGAAAAAGCCTAAAACAACTTGGTGAGAGGAAGTGGCCCAGCAAGGGTCACCCATCAGAGTTGACCATTGGTCCTCAAAGAAAAGCTGGACTCAAAGTCAAATTACATCAAAATTTTCTCCAGGAACCCATCGAGGAACAAAGCAGCAAGAAATGAGAGGTCAGCATCCCCTAGGGACCAAAGAAAGAAATGCACTTCTTAGAGCCAGATATTAAGAAGGTTAAAGTTTAGTGAGGATCTTTCCCTACTTCCAAAGATGCCAGAGGCATGGGCTGAGCTGGTTGCCTTCCTGCCATGGCTGTTGGCGAGGGAAAAGCAGGAGGCAGTGTCCTGATCCACAGAGCAGTGGGCAGGCAGGGAAGGCAAGTGTCTCTTCACATCCACTGATTCGCTGGCACTGCTAGATGGTGTTTTGGTCCTCTACCTTCTCGGAGCACTCGCAGGGTGAACATCTACAGTTCTTGCTGTGGAGCGTTGGAAGACACTGGGGCTCTTCACAATACTGAGTCCAGACCAAGGCTGGGTGACTGGGCAGCAGACACTATTTCCTGTGGGCACGATGCCTCCGGGAGTGCCCTTGCTCCCACTTCTTTGGGGTTTTGGACTTCGCACCAATGGAAAATGAAGGCAGTGCTGGTCTGAAAGGTCCTCGCGCCACAGTGTCTTGGGCAGTGGGGGAGAGCAACCCGAAACCTAAACTGCTACCCGCCTTTGCTTTCCCGAAGAAAGACGCGCTCTGAGCAAAGGGGCTCATCGAGGCCATCCCAAAGGTAGTGTTTCTGGCAGAAAGACTGCTCCTCCCCAAGGCAAAAGGGGTACTCTGGCCAGACAAGCCCTGAGTGTTCTGCCTCCAGCTTTTTCCAAAAGGGGTCCCAGGGCCAGGAGCCCCGCTCGGCACTGCTCCAGTGCCAAAAGCTCCACGTGTGGAGCTCATGTCCGGGACAGTGGGGCTGAGCTGCTCAGGCTCCCCGCAGTCCATAGGGGTCACTACTCCCCCAAAGGCAAAGGGCCGTGGGGCTTTGCTGCCAAACACTGGGCCACAGGCCCCACTCCGGCGTTTCTGGGTCACAGCTCCAAAGCCGGGGATACTGGTTTGACTGAAGGGAAAGCCGCTGCTAAGGTCTGGCTTGAAGCTGGCAGGGGGGTAGAAGGTAGAAGCTGAGGATGTCTGATCCCCAAAGCCTGGCTGTGTGGTGCCACCCAGATTTGGCCAAGAGGGAGCTGGCATGGGGGTTGGGGGAAGCACTTTTGAGTTCCCAGAAAGGGAAGAGCTGCTGAAGCTTGTGGGAACAACTGGCTGGGAGTGGCCTTGCTTCAGCCCATTTGTGGCAGGCAGGTGAGGGGCTCCTGGAGATGGTGGGAAAGGTGGCCTTGGGCTTGACCCTGTAGGACTTGTGGACACGGGGGCCAGGCTGGAGCTTCTGGGAGATAATGTGGGCACCAGGGCTGGGGCAGACAGGGGGCTGCCAGAGACAGAAAAATTAGCATTGTTGTTGCTGCTGCTGCTGGAAGCTATCTGGACAGCACTGGGAAGAACTTGGCTGAAGATGGTGACTGTACGAACAGGGGGAATGGTAGGACGCTGGGGTGATGGGAGGAACAAGCCTGTGCCTGGCGAGAAACCGGTTCTCAAGGCCTGGGTGGCCCCCAGGAGGAAAGTGTGCCAAGTGGAAGGCACAGAACAAGTGCTGCCCACGGCACTGGCCATACTCATGACCCCCAAGCTCAAAGCGGGCTTCAAGGTGGAGTCTGTGGGTGCGCTGGTGAGGCTGGTGGACATGACCACAGAAGTGGCTTTGACCAGGCCGTGGAAGAGGTGGGAGGAAGCTGGGGGGAATGGAGCTGAGGGCTGCTTAGTGGGGAAGGGAGCCGGCACCGGCAGGGTTTTAAGTGGTGCTACGGCACCCCGGAAGATGGGCTTGAAAGTGGGCGTTGTGGTACCTGGAGCTGTGCAGAGGAAAGGGCTTGGAAAGGCCGCTGCAGGAGCTGCGCTGGAGTTAATGGCGTCTCCCTTGCCCATATCGTGTTGGGGCTCCCACCTGGGTTTTAGCACCATGTGAGCAGCTGGTACAGGTTCAGGAGGCTGGGGGGTTGGGCTGCCCTTCAGTGCGGACTGAGCACTTTGGGTGGGCGGTGCTGCTGGGCTGACGTCAGCCCTGTCAGCCTGAGGGACGGTGCCAGTGACTGGTGACCTGGTGCCACTGGGGGCTGGCGAGATGCAAGCAGCTCTGGACCTGGACTCTGAACAGGGGCCCGGGAGGGGCTGCGACTGTGAGCACCCCGCAGGGGCGGGAGGGGAACAGGTAGCACTGACGGCCTCTCCGGTGGCCCGTGGGGAGCCCCGAGGACTCGGGGACTTCCGCATTGCCTGTACGCCTTCTAGCAGGGGATCTGGGCCCTGGGCTGCAGCTCCCGCTGAAGAAGGCTGGTGGACAGCAGGCCTCCCCCCAGGGACCCTGTCTGCAGGGGCCTCAGTTGTGTCCTTTCTGGCCCTGTTGCTCCCCAGTAACCCAGCCGTCCCTCCCAAGGCCAGGTCCTCCTCTGCAATGCCGTCACCACTCCAGGGAGCTGGGGACACTGGGAGCGGGTCTGCAGACCTGGGGAGGAGCAGGGGCGACCCAGAGGGGACACAGGCTTCAGATGACTCACTGCCTGTGTCCGGGGGGACTGGAGAGTGAGGCTGTCCACCACTGTCCTGCTTTTTGATTGGCCACTCCGGGCTCTGAAGCGATGCCCTGAGGATGCTTCTCCTCCACGGCTCGGAGAAGTATCTGGAAGAGCTGTAGCTGCTGCTGATGGGATTTCTTTTCGAGCTGGGAGGGCCTGTGTGTGTGCTGGCCCCAGAGCTCCAAGAAGACCAACTGGGCCTCCTGCTCAGGTCGGCATCGGGGCCCCAGGAGTTCCGGCTTCTCTTCAGAGGCCCCCGCCTGGGCACAAAGCGAGGGGGAGCTCCGGTTTTCACCAGGGGCTTAAACGCCGAGGGCCTGGCCTCCGGAGCGCTCCTGCGGCGCAGGCCCTCGGGTAACTGCGGCTGCTCCCTCTTCTGCTTTCTCTCCCCGCACTCCCGGAGGGCCCGCAGGACCGTCTCCTTGGCACAGGGGTCCGGGGGCTGCTCCGAAGCCAGGGGCCCTGCAGAGTTGATGACGTTTGCCGGCGAAAGGGACGCGGCGGCCCTCCGCTCGGGAGGCGAGATCTTGACGGTCACCGGGCTGCATACCGGCCTGGGGTGCCGAAGTGACCAGATGGTCCGCTTGCAATAGCTTTCCCACCAGTCGGAGGGCAGAGGCCGCATGATGGAGTTCTGGGTCCGCCTCATGGGGAAGCGCCTCCAGGCCTCGTTGACTCTGCGTGCCGGAGGGCGGGACGGGTCCCAGCGCGGCAGCCGCCTGGCCGGCCTGTGCTGAAGCCCGGAGTGGACGCAGTGGACGTGCTGAACCCGATGCATCTGGTAGAGAGGCGGAGACGGTCGGCGGTTTGTCCGCCCGGTGGGCAAGTCAGTGCGCACCTGGGCGGAGGACGACGCCGAGGGGTCGGTCTTGCCCAGGTAACTGCCCATGAGGAGCGAGGGGGCGCGGTGCGGGGCTCGGAGAAAGGTTTCGGCTCCCGAGGTTTCCAGCGGTCCCCGGACCGGCCGCAGTCCGAGCGCACGGTGGTCTGCGACAGTTGACGCCGGGCGCAAGCGGAGCGCGAGGGTCTCCGGGTGCTCTGCCTGTCCGACGGGAACGGGGGACGCGCGGCCTCGCCAGTCCGCGCAGCTGGCTCGACTGTTTCGAGGCGCTCGCGGGGCGCTCGGACCTCTGCGGTCTCTCCAGCTGCATCGGGGAGCAGGCACAACGACTCCCGAGAGATGCAGCGCGCCGGGCTGGACGGCTGTCCCGGGTCATGGAGTGGCCAGGCCGGAATGGCTAGGGTAGCGTCTCCAGGCTCTGCCAGCGGAGGGAGCGGCGTCCAGAGCTGTTTGCCCGCGCTCTCCGAGCCGCTTAGGATGCGGGCAGCTCTGCCAGGTGCTCAGCACGCGAGACCTGGACCCGCGTGTGGGTGCAGCCCGGAAAGTCTCCGTGGAGCCGGCGGTCGGGTGGGTTGGAGGCTGGCCCGGCAAACTAGAGGAACTCGCGCCTCCTTTCCCGTGGCTCTCGCCTCTCTCGCGTCTGCGGTTTTCGGAGTGTGCAGGACTCGGGCGCCCCTTCGCCACCCGCTCAGGGGCTGGGTTTCCCCACGTGGCACCTGGAAGACCCGGGCCCCTTGCTCTCTGGCACGCCTGGAGGTTCGGGGTCACGAGCTGGAAGCCCTGGCTTACCAATCCCGGACCCGAGTTTCAGCCCTAGCCCTGGTGACGCTTTGGGCTGAGAAGGCACTTGAAAAAATACATATTTGATAAAGGACTGGTGTACAAAATTCGCATAGAATGTTGAAATTCATAGTAAGTAAAGGGAAAAAAACGGACGAAAAATCTGGACACCTCCTTGAAGAAAATGAAAACTAGATGGGAAAATGCCTATGCCCAACACTGTGTGTCCCTAGGAAACAGCAAATTAAAACAGCAATGAGATAAGGCTAAAATCCAAATCGGAGCACCAGATACTGACTAGGGTGTGGGGCGCTGGGCACTCTCCTTCACTGCTGGTGGGAATGCCAAGTGATACAGCCACTTTGGGGGATCAACAGTTTCTTAGAATACTAAGCACGGTCCAACCACAATCCTAGGTATTGATCCGAGTGAGCTGAAAGCTTGTGTCCAGGTGGGACCCTGCACACAAATGCTTATAGACGTTTTATTCATATTTGCCAAGAAGTGGAAGCAACCAAGCGTCCTTCAATAGGTGAGTAGGTAAACAAACAAGCAAGTATTTGTAAGGACTGTGATGTGGATGGAGCCATGAAAAGACATAAAGAGGGGGTGGGGTTTGGTAACGGACACCTGCATCCCATATCCAGTGCAGGGTTGGACACCAGGCTCTGGCTGCTGGCTCAGCTTTCTGCTGATGGGCACCCGGGAGGCAGCAGTGCTGGCTACAGCATTGCCTGACACACAAGTTCTCAGTGCGCTCATTACATAAGCAGTCTTCTTGCCCGTGTACTCATTTTGTGTAGCTAAGTTTACTTCACTTTTCTATTCCGACATTAAGTTCTAAAATTCTCTTCCTATGTGTCATTCTGTTTGGGCATTAATTATTTTTGCTTAAGCCTCACTTCATCCCGTTTGTCTCCCCACTATTTTATTTGTCCATCTCCTCTGTATTTTGTATCTTTGGTAGTTTTTTTCAATCCAATGCTCTTTATTTTTGCCGCTTCTTTCCTGGGTAATCTTTTCTCCTTTAGCGCTGTAAGTTGTCTTGTTTTTCTCTACCTTATTTTATATGGATCTTTATCATATATTCATTCACTTCATGACTGAAACGTTTTCTGTACTTTCCAGAAACTTTGTATACTTTCCTTATTCTTTCTTAAAACCATGCCTACCTAAAGTTCTAACCTCTGACTCCCTTTTGCTTTTCTCTAATTTCAGAAGTGTATTTGTAGGGTGCATTCTTCCTTCTGATGCCCCTTTCTAAATTTTTGACACAAAGCTCTCCAAATTCCAGCATTCTCTTTTTTCCTCATGCTGTTTCGTCTTTGTTTCTTTCACGACTGTAGTGTTTATTATATGCCTTTCTCTCAGAGGTTTTTACATTTCTTCTATTTCTCTTCATTCTTCCTCTTTTCAATGCTTCCCCTCAGTTTCTCCTATTTCCCATTTATTCAACTAACCCTTTGACTTTATGAAATGGCTTATATATTTTAAATTTTTATCTGTTAAACAGTATTTCTAGCTTCATTTTAGTAGTGCTTTTTCTTAGTGCTTTATTTTTAATGTCTATGATTTATAAATTTATATAACAACTCAAGAATTCTATTTTTATCCCCCACCTCTCCTGCTTGAGCTCTTTGCTTAATCGTTCTTTTATTTTTGATACCCTTTGACATTTTAGACCACCATAATGGAAATCTATCTTGTCATACACATTCCTATTTTTGCATTATTTTGTTGCTTTAATTTACAAGCTTGTCTGTGTAGGATTTTACACAATACTACTTAATTATTCGTGTTTTCTTTCCTCCTCTGCTGTATCTCTAGGTATAACATATTGCCTTTCTCTCCTCTTTGAGTACTTTTTCTGACTCACCTATTGGTGGCTGCTTTAAAATGCACTGATAACTTTTCTCATTTTTAGTTCTATCATCACTTTCCTTACCTTTCAGTAACTTATTTCCTCCTTTTTCTCTTTTTTTTCTTAATATCTCCCCTTTCTGTTTTCTAATAAAACTAATATTTCTTTTTAATATGGTACTAATGATTTTTTTGTTTTTATACATTTGTTACCTATTTATCCTTTTAAAATCTCTTATGTATTGCATTTAACAATTTTTTAAAAGATTTATTTATTTGTTTGAAGTCAGAGCTACAGAGAGAGAGGGAGAGACAGAGAGAGAGAGTGCAAGAGAGAGAGAGACAGAGAGATCTTCCAGCCGCTGGTTCACTCCCCAGATGATTGCAACAAGGTGTCAGGGGCCCAAACACTTGGGGCCATCCTCCTCTGCTTTTTTAGCAGGCAGCTGGATCAGAAGTGAAGGAACCTGGAACAGGCTTGATCCTGGCATTGCAGGCAGTGGCTTAAGCATAATTAGATCAGATCTCTACCCTCATTGCATCAACTGTTATTAATTCATTGACCATTATTGTAAATCTTCAGAGTGTAAATGTCTGCATGCACTTGGGGAGCCAATCATGATAAAACCATCACAGGAAGAACTCAGTTTTGGTGTTAGAAGCCAGGATGGGTATCAGTTTACAGGAAGAAGGGGGACAGTAACTGCAGGAGCACAGAGCCCCTGAGGAGCTGGTCATACTGTGGCCTTCACGAAGTTTGTGGAAAATGTGTGTTATGAAATAACTATGCCTAGATTTCAAAAATCTTAAAAATGAACTTTTTAAAAATCCCATTTTCACACAACCTCTTTTTCAAGTACCATTATGGTTTACTTTTCCATTAGGTAGAAGTTACTTGTAGGCTTGCAGTGTGAAAACTCATTTACCTACACCGAGATGACTTGTGCTTGAGAGGATGTTCTAAATCAATGCTTTAGGTGTTAATTTTAGAAAACAGAAGTAATCAAACATTAAAGAGGCTTAGGGAACATGGAGAAACATATCTTAGTTTGCGGTTAGTATTACTCACCTATCAACGTAACAACTCCGGATTCACTGTTTGAAAGAACAAACGCTACCTCTCAAGGTCTGCAGGTCAGACGTTCAGGAGCACCTTATCTGGGTAGTTGTACCCCAGGGCCTCATGCAGGGCTGCAGTCAAGGGGCCCACTAGGGCTCTGGTCAGTGAAGGCTTGTCAGGCTGGGGGATCCCCTCCCAAACTCTCCAGTGAGTGTAGACCTCACATCCTCCCGGGCAGGCCACTCATGGGGCCACCATTGTGGCACCCCAACATTTAGCCAGTTATTTACTGATGGGAGGAAAAAGCAAATCATTAATAGGGGAGAGACTGTCCTGGAAGCATTAGAAGTGAATATGGAATTTGCCGCTATGTCAGCTTTTGGGTTGTGAATTGCTCTTTCTCAAAGAATTAGGAAGAGACAGATACACAGGTTTTCAGAGGAAGGTGGGACAGAGACACCCTCCCCCTAAAGCAGGACTGATTTTTAGAAATGTTTATATATTTCTCGGTATCAATCGGCTTTGCATAGCCCAGATTCAACAAAGACGGCAACAACGTGGAGCCTGCAAAACTTTTAGCAGAGGATGGTTTCGATCCATCGACCTCTGGGTTATGGGCCCAGCACGCTTCCGCTGCGCCACTCTGCTGGTTGTTCTCCTGCTTTCGCGGAAGTCAAAACTGCCTTGTACCGCGAAGAAGCTGCCCTCTCCTAATCCTTTCGTCCCCTGATTGATGACCCCACTCGTTTCTCGCCAGGCAGAGACCGCTCCCACCCCCGGGCGGACTCGGGCCACCACCGCCACAGGCCAGCAGGTCGGAGCTCGCTGTTCGCGGACCGTAGCGAAGCGCAGCGCGGGGCCCGGCGAGGATCGCGTTCTGCTTCTCCTGTTCCCGCCGGCGAGTCTCATCTACAGTCACTGAGAGGTGTTTCATCTGCTTGCAAGGGCGCAAGATTTTCCCGAGCAGAGCCGGGACTAACCCACGCACTCATGGAATGCGGGCATCCCAAGTGAGCTTCAACTCGGCGCGCCACAGGGCCCGCCCTGAACTTAGTGTTTGGGGATCTGCAAATGGTGTCGTACCTTCGTGTGTCTGCTTATTGCTGGTATAGGAGAGGAAAACTTTCTGAGTTCTTAGGTGGGATGGACAGATCAGGAAGAGGAAAACAGCTGTGTGCCGGGAAGAATGCGTCGTGCATATAGGGGCGATAACCCAGAGAAATGAGCACTTCTCGTTACACAGCAACACTCCCAACTGGTTGGAGGAATCGCTTTGGACTCCTCAGCCCGGGGTCCATGGGCAGAAAGCGGGTACCTGACTGACACCCAGAGGGTGGAAGACAGTAGGTATTTACTTGCAAATTACAGAGCAAGGATCCAGGCACCTACCGCTTAACTCGGGCTCCTCCAGCGCTAAGCGTTGAGGTTGTAACAGCTTGAAGTTGGGGCTGAGGTGCGTGTTCGGCTCGTGTCCACGTTCCTGGTTGGTCAAGGGTGCTCGCGGCCTTCCTTTGGTCGACGGTGCTGCGCTCTTCAGGGGATCTTAGATGGCCAAGGGCCTTCAGTCAGTCTGGGGGCTACATGCAGGCGGTAGGTGCTTTCTGTCCAGGGAATTCCCCTGCCAAGACCTGGAAGGCCCTGAGAGGGAACACTTCTGACCACACTGGCCACCGAGGTGTTATCTGTGAGAGGCAAATGGCTTGTGAGCCTGGTGATTGGAATCTTCAGGGCAGGGTATCCGACTCTGTCAGTCTCATGAGTTAGTTTTAGTGCTATCAGAAGGCTGGGCAAGGACACATTAGGCTCAGGGACGCTGTCAGGACAGCTGGGTCACTCCCTCAGTTCAGTAAATTCCTTTTGATAAAGGACAGGCACAGACGCCTTGAGCTAAGGGAGACTGACAGGAGGCTGGATCTTGCTTTTACATCATAGGGGTTCAGTTTCAGCAACAAGTCAGTGCCTTCTCCATTGGTAAGGTTTTAGTAATTCATTGATTTTTTGTTTTGTTTACAAATAGCTTGTTATTATGAAAAGTTTCAAATATACTCCAAAGTAGAGACAATGTCACAATGGACCCTGGGTGCCTATCACTCAGCTTCAACAAGAATCAATTCATTATCAATCTTCTTCCATCTACATCCCTCCAACCCTGACCAGTTTTACACAATCTGTGAAACCTGTAAGTTCTCACTGTATTTTTCATGAAATTTTTCATGAGTTTAGTGACTAGAAAGTTTCCAGTGATTTAGAGTCATCTTCTCTTCCTGGGGCAGAGTGAGAGACACCCTCACAACTGAGGATATCTGTTCTAGATGTACTAGGTGTCATAGATGACACTTCTATAACTTCATTTCTGCTTTTAAAGAGTTTCCTAATTTGTCATTTTGTCAAAATAAATAGCCCAAAATAATAGGTCCAGGAGGTATACTTTGGCGTGACATATTGTGGGGTGGTATGTTCTGAACCTCATCACTAGCATACAGAAGTACAATTGATTTTCACAAAATATTTATTTTATTTGAAATGCAGAGAAAGGGGGGGGGAGGGAGGGAGGGAGGGAGAGAGAGAGAGAGAAGAGAGAGAGAGAGAGAGAGAGAGAGAGAGAGAGAGAGAGATCTTCCATCTGCTGGTTCACTGCCCCAATTATTGCAAGGGTCAGGGCTGGGTCAGGTTTCCCATGTGGGCGGCAGGGGCCCACAGATGTAGGCCATCTTCCATTGTCTTCCAGGTGCCTTAGCAGGGAGCTGGATTGGAGGCACAGCAGCCAGGGCTAGAACCAGTGTCCAATAAGGGATACTGGCATCACAAGCTGTGACTTAAACATTACACCACAACCCAGGCCCCGGTACAGTTGATTTTAGTACTTTTTTCTTTACTCTGTGATCTTAGTGAACATGCTTCTTAGCTCTTAGAAGTTTTGTTAAGTTTCCTCAGGACTTTCTAATGCACCCTCATGCCATCTGCACATGGAATGGAACTACAATTCTGCCACAGTTGGTGAGGACACGTGTATTTAATAAGAAAAATACAATCTGTTATCTCGTCAGCTACACCATCAAATCAGAGTTGATCTAAGTTAGAGAAATGAGTAGCACAGCAGCCCGATATCTCTGGGTAGGCTGCCCCCACTGCCCACTGCCCACTGCCCACTGCCGTGTCTGTCAGGTGACTCCTTAGCCCCAGTTTGTCAGAAGGAGCATCCCAGAGGGAGCAGCGGAGCAGCTCAGTGAGGAGGGGGGACCCTGACCAGCTAAGTGACCAAAGGCAGAACACGGTGAGTACTTGCCTCAGTAAACACATGCTCTGCTCAGCTCCTTTTCCCCAGCACCAACCTATCAACCTTGTATGCAAAAGACATCAGCGGCCAACTGTTAGGACAAAAAGCACAGGCGCCTGAGCAGGGACTTGAACCCTGAACCCTCAGATTAAAAGTCTGATGCTCTACCAATTGAGCTACCCAGGCCCTTGGAGATGTATGTGTCCATATCTAGGAATGGGACTCATAATGATCCCAGTTCAATGGCATTGTAGACTGAGTCCTGCGCAGGAAAGGTGACCGAGTGTTTAATCTCCAAGGAACCAGTCACTCAGCCCTAGTTCGCACTTTCTGCAGGCCCCTAGAGAAGGAAGGTAAATGGCACCAAGAAAACAATCCTTCTCTATGTGTAATTTGTGGACAGGAAAAACAACCAATAGTACTCCCGGTTAATGCTTACAGAACACTTAGGTCAATCTGTCAGCATAGTTCTATCTGCAGGACACCAACACACAACCAAAAAAGATATAAAGAGGAAGAAAACAACAGGACAAGTGAGAAGCCATAGTGGAGAGCAATGCTAAGAATCTTCCAATTTTAATAAAATCTCCCAGGCTTTTTTTTTTTTTAATCCAATAAGAAAGCAAGTCACAAAAAAGGAAGGAATGCCATGGTGACTGCAAGTGGCCCTGCTTTATACCTCTAAAAGAAATTTTGACAAACATTGCATTCTCTACCGCATTTTCCCAGTGGACATCTAACATTTTTGAATCTTAGCTTTACATTTTTCTGAGGGTCATGGTGACATATCACAGGAATCTGAACACCATGGTGATTTAACACTGCCTTGAGTCAGGAACCATGGGTGGGAGTTAAATCTAGCACTCGGATGTGGGTGGTGAGCATCTTAACTGCCAGGTCAAACACCCACTCTCAGAACTTGCTTTTGATACTTCACAATATATTTTGGAGATCTTTCCATATTGACACATAAACTATTTCCTTATTTATTTATTTATTTATTTTTTAAGATTTATTTATTTACTTGTACGTCAGTTACAGAGGGAGGGACGGAGCTCTTCCATGCTCTGGTTCACTTCCCAGATGGCTGCAACAGCCAGGGCTGGCCCCAAGTGCTAGGTGCCAGAAGCTTCATCTGGGTCTCCCACATGGGTGCAGGGGCCCAAGCACTTAGTCCATCTTCTGCTGCTTTCCCAGACCATTATCAGGAAGTGGAGCAGCTGGGACACTAACCATCAGCCATATGGGATGCTGGCATCGCAGACAGTGGCTTTACTGGCTACACCACACTGCCAGCCCCATATGTATTTTTTTTTAAAGTGTTAACTGTACAGATAAGTAAATGCTGTCTGCGCAGCTTAACAAGTTAGGTATAAAGCATACACCTGCTTCATCATAACTCAGGACTAACAGCACTGCTGTTCCGTCCTCTCACAACCTTTGTCTTCCCTCCCCCTTCTCCCATAGAAAATCACAATCCTGACTTTTATGGTGATCATTTATTTACAGTCTTAATATGTTTTGTAGCCTAAGCATACATCCCTAAACAATATAAGATAGCTTGGTTTTGACTTACATAAGTATGATCATACTTTTTGTGGAATGTCTTTTCACAAAATTTTGTTTCCGACTCATCCATACTGTTGTATACATCTCTGAACTGTCCAGTGTCTTCGCTGAATTGTATTCAACACTATGTATCTGATTTACTGTAAATGTTCACTCATGCTGTTTCCAGTTCTAGTTGATACAAGTCACATTACTTTGACTATCCGTGTAATACTTCTTCATGCACCAGTGCACACATTTCCTAGATCTAGGATACTAGATATGTATGCCTCACCTTTCTAGATATTATCCAACTGTTTTCCAAGTGGTTGCAGCAATTTAGACTCCCAGCAGTTGTGGGAAAGATTTTATTACTTCAAAGCCTTGCCAATAATTAATATTTCTTATCTTTTTAATTTTAGAGTTCTGGTGGACAATCTTATCTTTTATATCCATTTCTATGACCTTTTTGACATGTACCTGTATATAATATATAGTGTTAAAATAATTTGATATGAATTGAGATCTTGGCTATTTTTCCTATACCTAATTTCTTTTATTTAACATGGCCCTGAATATTCCCTATCCCCATGTCCCCACCTCCAAATCTAACTCTATAAGAATATCGGGAAAAAGAACAAAACTCCTATTTTACTTAAATAAAGTGACTGATAAAACAAGACACAAACACAAATATATATGACCCACAAAAATAAGATTCTGGAGACCTAGACTGCATTTTCCTCTCTGCTGCTCTTCCTTCAGGCTACTTCTGAGATGAGAGATGATGGCAACTCCCTTTCCTCCTGATGCCTTAACTACCTCTCAACACACCTCTAAGGACTAAAACTATATGATCAAATCAGAAAGCTGTTGACTGTTGAAGGTGAGTAGTTGGTATTGGAGGTTAACAATGTAATGCTCAACTTTTGTCTTCTTTACAAAAAAAAAATTGTTTTAATTAAGTTTGCAGCTGGCATTGTAGCAGAATGGGCTGGGCTGCTGCCTCATACCATGTTGGGGTGCTGGTTCAAAAGCCAACTGCTCTGCTGCTGATCCAGCTCCCTGCTAATGTGCTTGGATCCCTGTCATCCATGTGGGAGACCTGGAGGGAGTTCTGGGCTTCTGGCTTCACTCTGGGCAAGCCCCAGGAGTTGTGGCCATCTGAGTGAACCAGCAGATGGAAGATTTCTCTTTTTTCTCTATGTCTCTCCCTCTCTCTCTACATCCTTCCTTTCAAATAAATACTTTCCAAAAAATAAAAATTAAAAAATTAAGGCTAATGGAGAGAACAACTTCCAGAGATAGAGAGGAGTGGACAAGGAAGTTGGCAGAAAGAGAGAGGGGAGGGGAATTGTGTGTTATATCTAACTAAACCAAAATTTCACAAATCAATAATTGTTCTGACTATATATGCCTGCTACTCTAGGTTACTCTTCTTATGGATATATATATATATATATATATATATATACTATTTTTTAACATTATTTGCAAACCATTGATTGATGTTACGATTCAAAATGGTCCCAGTGTTTAAAAAACACTAGTCACTCCATCTTCCCTGATAATCTGCCTCCATCCATATGTTAATCTTGCCTGGAAGGCTCTTCAAAGCACTCATCAGCACTAGCTGAATGTCCATCTGACAATTTCAATAATCAGTTCTCTGCACTGACACACGCAGGGCTAAGCCTCCACCTGCAGTGCCAGCATCCCATAAAGGTGCCAGTCCTGGCTAAAGCACTTCTGATCCAGCTTCCTGCCAGTGTGCCTGGGAAAGCAGTGGAAGTTGGTCCAGCTCCTGCCACCTACTTGGGAGACATGAAGGAAGCGCCTGTGTTCAGCTAGTCCCAGCCTGAGCTGGGGAGGGAGCCAGCCGTGGAAGACGTCTCTGTTCCTCTCTCTCTAGCTCTGCCTTTCAAATACATAAACTTTAAAACAATTCCACACAAAGGAGAACAGAAGTGTCTGGGTCTCAAACTCCTACTGGACTGACCCACACACAGTTCACTGGAAGCCAGCTTCTGACCACATAAAGTGAAATACAACCCAGGATGCATCCCTGAGAACACAAAAGGCCCTTTCTACACCTCGTGTAGTCCCATGTTTTCTGAGTCCTTGAATTCCCCGGGCTCGGAGATTCCAAGAAGCAGTAACTGGCCATCCAGAGGAGGCATCTCTGTGGACGGACACTGGGCTCACAGCTGGAGAAACGATCCTGCCACTTCCGGCCTCGCCTACCTCAGGAGGTCACCTGAACGCCACTTTAAGGACACAAAGCGAGATGGACGGGCCACACCGGGTCTGTCCCACACAGGGCACACCAGCGGCCCAGGTTCAGGCAGGAACCGGCGCTCCAGAACCCGCCCTGCGCTCCCCGCGCTAACCAGGAGGACGACGACGGCCAGGCACTGTCCGGGGACGGCCGCTCTTCCTGAAGGCAGCGCGTCCAGCCAGCCAGCACCCCGGCGTCGCCGTGGGACGGGAACACACCGGCCCTCGGCCGGCAAGCCCGCCTGGCGCCTGCACGGGACGCCGGGAGCCGGGACGCCGGGACGCCGGGAGTCGGGAGCCGGGACGCCGGGACGCCTGGATGTGACGCCGGGAGTCGGGAGCCGGGACACCTGGAGCCAGGGCGCCTGGACGTGACGCCGGGAGCCGGGACGCCGGGAGCCGGGAGTCGGGAGCCGGGAGCCGGGAAGCGGGGACTCCGGGACACCTGGAGTCGGGGCGCCTGGACGTGACGCCGGGAGCCGGGACGCCGGGACGCCGGGACGCCGGGAGTCGGGAGCCGGGAGCCGGGAGCCGGGACGCGGGGACTCCGGGACACCTGGAGTCGGGGCGCCTGGACGTGACGCCAGGAGCCCGGAGCCGGGACGCCGGGAGTCGGGAGCCGGGACGCCAGGACACCGGGAGCCGGGAGCCGGGAGCCGGGAGCCGGGAGTCGGGAGCCGGGAGTCGGGAGCCGGGAGCCGGGAGCCGGGAGCCGGGGCGCCTGGACGTGACGCCGGGAGCCGGGACGCGGGGACGCCGGGACGCCGGGAGCCGGGTGCCGGGACACGGGACGCCGGGACGCCTGGAGCCGGGGCGCCTGGATGTGACGCCGGGAGCCGGGACGCCGGGACGCGCCGTCGCTGTGGCAGCAGAGCGGACGTGCTGGTTCCCTCTCGCCGTTCCCGGGCGCTCGGGTACCGTCGGGGTGGTGGACGCCTTCCCCGTCTACTCGAGAGAACGCGCAGTAACAACCCTGAAGTGCAGCGAGCGACAGCGACCAGCGGAGTATCTGCACTGAACTTAGTGTAGAATTATGCCATTACTTAAAAACGATAGCCTAAAAATTTAGATACTAATTTTAAATAATATATTTAAATCATTAATATTTTTACCACATTAAGGGCTTGTTTTTGGAAAAGTCTGAGAACCTTCAGCCTACACGTTGCTCTGTCCCCCTGGTGAAGACATCGTCGTTTTGGTTTGTGCTCTGCGATTTTTCTAATGACTGACAGAATATCCTGGTTGTGTACGCACAAGGAGTAACCGGATTTGTCGATCTCACCTCCCCTGGTCGCTTTTCTTGTTTCCAAATTTCTTTCAAATGAAGCAACATTGCTACGTGGGGAAGCTTAAAGCTAAGCGTGGCGAGGTCCATGGAAATCCGCTTCACCCTGCACGGAAACTTTGCGTACGGCTTTGAGACTGTGCCGCGGTCATTTTAAGCACAAAAAGCCCCACAGGGAAAGCTGAAGTTGAGACCACAGCACTTCTCCCAGGGCCCAGCAAGACCTTGGCCCGACCTTGGCCCGACCTTGGCCCGCTGAGAACGGGGGTTCTTGGGACCCTCGTGGGGGCTGAGAAGGGCTGCGCACCCTGAGTTTCAGGAGCTGTCGTGGGGATCTCGTGTGTCTACTGCTGGTATTTGGACCTGTTTCTGAGTCCCCGGACAGGCCCGCGCTTGCAGAGGGTCCTGCAGGCTCCCTCAAACCCCTTCCCCAGGCCTGACACCCGGGAACTCGCTCCGGCGGCGACCGAGCAAGCGGGATCCGGCGCGGAGCGGAAGTGCCCGGGACTCGGGGCTGTGCGCACAGGCCGCGTGGGCGCCCTTGTCCTTCCGGCTCGCTCACGCCCCGCGCGCTCGGGTTCCGCGCAAGCGCGTTCCTCTGGGGGCGAGCTCGTGAGTGAGTGCGGCGCTCGGGCCTGTGCGCGGGACGAGGCCCGGGGCGCTCGCCGCTCCCGAGGACGCGGTGTCTCCGGGAGCTGGAGAAGAGCCGCAGCACCCGGGAGAGCATGCGAGGGCGGGCGCGGCGCCGAGAGCTTGGGCTTGTATTGCCTGTGCTGCCCGACGCGTGAAGCTGGGGTTGCAGACGAGGAAGCCGAGGCTTGCTTTGTGGTTCTGGTGTGAGTGGCGGTACTTGAATAAAGGAGTTTGTGGGTGGATATGGGTGTGAATGTGCCGTTTTGAACCAGTTTCCGTGAGCACGGTTGCCTGAAGACCGGCGCCAGGTACTGGCTGCGAGACCCACCTGCTGGCTCCTTGTGTGCGACTGCCAGCTCCCCGTCACTCCCTTAACGCTCAGAGCCTGCTGCCTTCGCAATTAGATGAATTCCTGAGTCAGGACAAAGCGGCACTGTCGGAAGAGTTTCTCTGGGCTAGGGTGACGGTGGGAATGTGAGAGCCTTGGAAGGAGCAGTCTGCTGCTTGGCAGCGCTGTGTGACAGCTTTACTGAGAGAATGGTGGCTTTGCGGGGGTACAGTAGCCACAAGGCCCCCAGGAGAGCGGAGGCACCTCTCCACATCTTGGGGGGGGGGTCTGGGTGAGGGTGTGGCCAACCCTTTTGGAGACAGTGGCCTCTGGGCTCCTCCAGAAACTTTTGTCCCGCCGCCCGTTCCGTGTGCACCCTCCAAAGCCTGGAGTACAACATCTGTTCCCTGCTCCGCGGCAGCAGGTGCTGAGCCGAGCCTCGTAAATCCTCAGCATCTTTCCTTCAACGTACCGCATCACAGTCTTCGAACTGATTTGAGATGAGCACAGCAGTAATACGTAAGGTATTCTTTGTCGTCAGTGTTTTGAGTATTTTAACTTGTGGCATTCACAAGACAAGAAAAGCAGGTACTGACAATGGCATTTTACAGTGTGGGACCAGATTTCTCAGAGGGTGAGCAACTTGTGGGCGAACACAGCTCTGAGCAGCGTCAGCTCTCTTGCCTGGCCCGGGAAGTAAGGGAACAGCTGCCGCACCCTTTTTGAACACCCCCACCACCACCACCACCATTGTAACTAAGAAAGGGACTGCGGCTGGATCACCTGAAGAATTTAGAGTTTGGATTTGACTTAGATCTGTTTCCTCTTTTATCATCCGTGATGGACTTCAAACCTGGACGTAAGGGTCTACTGTTATTTTCTTTCTGACAGGGAAGAGTTAGGATTCTTTTGGGCACTCATTTTACCTTTCTTTTTTTAAACAAAGTTTTTTATTTATGAAAGGTACAGTGACAGAGAGAGAAAGATCTTCCATACATTTGCTTACTCCTTTACTGCCCTGGAGCCCAAAGCTGCATCCGAACCTCCCAAACGTGTGGCAGGGGCCCAAGCTCTTGGGGCATCTTCCACTGTACTCCCAGGTGCGTCAGCAGGGAGCGGTATCAGAAGCAGAGCAGCCAGGCCTCAAGGGAGCACGAGCAGTGGCTTAACCTCTCACTTAATCCTTAGGATTGCATTCAGCTGGCCTGATAGGGAAATTGCAAGGCCAGTGACTCTGGATGCCTTAAGGTTACACCTTTTCCTAGCTCTGCCTTTGACCAAAGAGAAAGTCAAGAGGAGGAACAAGAGGAAAAAGCAGACTCTCTACTTCTGTGTGAGATCTGTGTCCCACATGCTTCTGAAAGTCTGTGTCATCTCAACAAGCAGAGACTGGTTTCTTTAGATTTATTTATTTATTTATTTATTTGAAAAAGTTAGAGAGTGGGGGGGGGGGTCTTCCATCTAATGGTTCACTCTCCAGAGGGCCTCAAGGTCAGGGCTGCGCCAGGCTGAAGCCAGGAGCCAGAAATTTCTTCCAGCTCTCCCACATGCGTGGCAGGGGCCCAAATAGTTGGGCATGCACTGAGACTGAGCGCCAACAGCCTTGTATGAAATCTTCCAGTCGGCGGGAACCCCAGCATGCGCGTTGCACCTGATTACCCACTTGGCGGGAGAACAGCTGGAGATGCTGGGTCCTAGGAGGCTGAACAGTGAGTGCTCTGAGCACCTGTCCAGGTGAGCCGTGTCATAAGAGGACCGCTGGGTTGCTGTGGCAGAGACTGGTTCTGTTCAGGCCCTTGCAATTCAGCAGGTCACCTAAGTGAGTTGTCTGTTTTCTGTCTGTCAGCGGAGTGAGTTCTGTGAGACCTCTGGTGGTCTGTGGCTGTGGACGCCTTCAGGACCCCTGCACCGGTTGGATGGAGGGTGGGGCAGACGGGGCCGGCAGTGTGTTACTTGGTGTCTGGAATTTTGTCCTTCCTCGCTGCCAAGAAAATGGTTTCATCGAAGCTGGATGGAGCCGTGCTTCCTCTCGGGCTTTTCCCCTCACCCTTCTCGCTCTCATTCCTGTGACAAAACAGCTACAGTTACAGATCACTTTCCTCTGAACCCCCTCCTCTCTGCTCATCAGCTGGCATAATCTATTTCCATTTCCTTTTTTTTTTTTTTTTTTTTTTTTTGGCTTAGCACATTTCCCCCCTTCTCACTGTATTCCTTGAGGTCTGTGCTCGCCTTGCACAGGGCAGAGAGGCTGCCTGTCCCTTCTGGCTTTGCTCACTTCTCTTCCACTCTGCCTTTTGTTCTCCCTCCCACACAGAAGGTGCTAGTGTGCATGAACTGCAAATTAGTCGTCTTCTCCCCTGGTGGTTTGTTTTTCCTCTCTCTCTGTCTCTCTCTCTCTCCACTAGATGCAGATGACATTTGCACTTTAAATGTCTCAGATAGGGAAATTTGAGCTGAAACAAAGCCTCAACACCAGTCAATCAGGCTATTCTGGAAGAACTAGAATTTAGGGTCAGCAATGGAGAGTGTCAGAGGGAAATTATTGCCCAGGGTCCTACAAGTGAAGAAGCCTGTAAAAGTGAGGGCCTGTTATCAAAGCAGACAACGTGTCCCGCACAGCAGAAATCCACCTTGGAGAAAACAGCGATCAGCAAAACAGCAGTGACACTCAAGAATGGGTTCATTGAGGAGGGAACAGCAGTGACACTCAAGAATGGGTTCATTGAGGAGGGAGGCCCTGAAGCCGGTGAAGTTAGGCTAAGCTCAAACCTTGACACACAACAGAAAATTTCAAAGGGAAATAAATCCTTCATATCTAGGAAGAACTCTAGAGATAATTCAGATTTAATTAAACATCAAAGCCTCCTCCCACATAAGAAACATTATAAATGCAATGGATGTGGAAAAGTCTTTAGCTCCCCATCAAACCTTATTGCACCCAGCAGAATTCAGGATGGAGAGAAGCCCTTTGAATGTACTGAATGTGGGAAGACTTTTGGTGGGAGTACCCACCTTATGAACATCAAAGAACCCACACCAGAGAGCAACCTTACGAATGTCGTGAATGCGGAAGGGCGTTTAGCCAGAGCACACATCTTGGTCTACATCAGAGATGCACACTGGAGAGAAACCATATGAATGTGATGAATGTGGGAAGTCCTTTAGCCGAAGCACCTGCCGTAGTCAACACCTGTGAACTCATCCTCAAGAAAAGCCTTACAAATGCGGTGACTGTGGGAGAGCCTGCAGTGATTGCTCAGCCACAATGCAGCATCAGCGAGCACATGGTGGAGGGCATCCCCCGCGTGCAGTGAACGTGGAAAAGCCTTCAGCTGGATGTCAGCTCTTGTTGAACATCAGAGAACACACACCGGAGAGAGCCCCTGTGAGTGCAGTGACTGGGAAAGTCTTCAGTCACAGCTCATCCCGTACTGAACACCAGAGATCCCACACTGGAGAAAAGCCCATGAATGTGGGGAGTGTGGCAAGGGCTTCAGTCGGAGCTCATCCCTTATTATCCACCAGAGAACTCACACCAGAGAGAAGCCTGACAGATGTGATGACTGGGGGAGGCCTTCAGAGGTCAACTCTCATCAGACAGCAGCAGCTCCACACTAAGGAATAATGTCTGAGCTTGTGTTAATGTTAGCACAAGAGCACACATGCATAACCTCCCACCGATGAAATACACACACACACACATTTGTTTGACTTTTCCTTCCCTTCTAGCTATACCAGTTTCTGATTTCTCTTTCTCCCTCCCTCCATTCCAGGCATTCAAATGAGTGACCAGTACAACAAAGGGATTACTTTAAAAGCCTCACATAGTCAAGCTGCTCCTCTGAGGGCTCTACCCTTAGGGCATCAGCTGAATGACACCTGCAGTTTTGTTCCTATCCATCCAATAGACTTGGGCCCCTGAACAACCAGTGAGTTCCTTCCTAACCACGTTAGCCCCTTTACATTAGAGGAAATTCTCTCTCTCTCTCTCTTTCTGTGTGTGTGTGTGTGTGTGTGTGTGTGTGTATGTCTCAGTAGCAAAAGGAGAGGGAGCTGGCACCAGTTTGAGGACGATAGTGTTAAGGCAAATTTAACTTCTTGACTTGTGAAGACTAATGTATTTCATCTTCCTCCCTCCCGTCTTTGCTGTAGCATTATTCCCTCGAGTATGATCCCCCCCCCATTTTACTAATATGCCTAAGTAAACCAAGTCTTTTTTTTTTTTTTTTTTGACAGGCAGAGTTTTGACAGAGAGAGAGAGAGAGGGAGAGAGAGAGAGAGAAAGGTCTTCCTTTTTCCGTTGGTTCACCCCCCAAGTGGCCGCTACTAATTCGAAGCTAGGTGCTTCCTCCTGGTCTCCCTTGTGGGTGCTTTCCCAGGCCATTGCAGAGAGCTGGATGGGAAGGTGGAGCAGCTGGGTCTCTAACAGGCGCCCTATGAGATGCCAGCACCTCAGGCCAGGGCGTTAACCCACTGCACCACAGCACCGCCCCCAGATACCTTTTCTTTCTTTCTTTCTTTCTTTCTTTCTTTCTTTCTTTCTTTCTTTCTTTCTTTCTTTCTTTCTTTCTTTCTTTCTTTTTTTTATAGATGAACATATCTTCTGTTTTGGGAAATAGGAAGAAATAAGGTAGCCTTAGATCTAGATGTGGACAAGCTTAATTTAAGGGTTGAGTCAGGACCTTCCTTCCTTGTGGGTTGCACTGTCTGTTCCAGCTTCCAGGGCCCTAGAACAGAACTGCACTAACTGAGCCTACTGCTTTCATTAACAGCATTGGCTTCCCAGTGGGGAGCTGGAGAGGTGAGATCTTGAGGACTGTTTTCTCATGTTCTTGCTGACTTTCTTCCATCTTCTTTGATCAGCCTGGTTTCATCACTGGCTATTTCCTTACCACTTTGCAACCTAAAATTACCCTTTTAAGCATGAACACATGAAAACTGAAATTAAAACCACATCCCATGTCCAGCCTACCAGTTGGTCTTGTTGGCGCTATTTCATAATTGTTCCAGAGTCAGACCACTTGCCCCATTTCCACCCTGAGCCAGGCTGCCTTCTAACTGATCTCCGTGTGTTGTCTTTGTCCCCAACCCCAGTGCTCCCAGTTCAACTAGCAGTCGAGGGCTTGTTGGAGTACGTGTTGAAGTCTGTCACGCCTGCTCAGAACCCAAATGTCGGAGTCTTCACTGTGACCTGGATGCAGCCCTTCATCCCCTCTGCCCGTCGTCCTGCCCCCTTCACTCTCCCCACCCTGGCCTCTGTGGCCCTGAGACACCGCAGCCCCTCCCAGCACAGGACATTCACCTCTCTCCCTGCTTGCAGAGCCCATGCCCAGGGAGCCGCCTGGCTCTCCCTGTCTGTCACCTTTTGGAAGAAGCTGCTTCTTGTCACCTGTTTAAAATCAAAACACCTACCCCCTGGCTGTTGTCCACCTCCTGTCCTTTGTTTTCTCTCAAAGCGTATACCCTGTTCTTGACAAACTTCATTGTCTGTTTCCCCCACTAGAGTGTAATTTATTCACTGCTGTGTTCTCTAGGTCTGGAAGAGCAAGCACTTAACCAATCAATGCAGAGAAAAGCTGGTATTTTCTGTTTGTTTCAGTTTCAGGAATGAGAGCTTATACGGTGCCACTGATTTCAGAACATAGCAGTCCTGAAGCAGTACCAGATCCTATTACAGACACAGACCTAGAACCTTCCCCGATGCCCACTGGGTGAAGTCGGTGTAAGCTAGTGAAGAGTAGCCAGGCTGAGAAGAGATGACACAGGACCATGTTACAAGGAATGCCTTTCTGAGGAAGGATTTTAGTGAAATATTTGACATCTACAATAACACCATGGAGCAAGTTCATGACTATAACAGATTCAGCAGAAGCTAAGACAGGGTTCACTGGACAACAGAGCGTTCTTCTAGAAAAAAGATTCCACAAATAAAGGTAATGATGTGAGGAAAGCTTCAAGTGGAATACAATGCTAACAAAATATCAGATTATTTTGACTGGAGAGAAAGCATAATGACTGGAAAAGACAGCTCATCAGTCTGATTTTATTCACCAAGGAAAAAAGAAATTCAGACAAAAGTCTATTTTTTTAATTAAAGAAGTCATAAAAAGCTTATATGCGTGTAGTAAAGTGGGCACTTCTGTATTCATCGTGCTGTGCTGCGTACCCTGAGCTGACTTCACGTAACACCCACAGGAGCGAGGCCTTCAAGTCGCACCACAGGGAAAGCGGCCTTGCCTTCAAGTCATTTCCTTACTGCACGAGAGAGAATTCGTGTGCGCTCAGTACAGATGAGGAAAGCTTTGGACAGCTGTCTCTCTTCTTTCTCTTCCTCCTTTCTGTCTCCCTGCCTCCCCAAACTCTTTTCACCCTCTGTCTTTCCATCATTCGCTTTTACCCCCACTCCGTCAGAACTCATACTGGGGAGAAATCTTGTGGCATCAGTAAATGCAGGAGTACCTTCCACAGTACATGTCTCAGTCAACCTTAGTGAAAAGAGGAATCTCTTAACAAAAATGCATGCTCATTCAGCAAGGAACACACCTCATACCAGAGAGAAGCCAAATGTGCGTAGTGCAAGGGGAGAATCTCCAGTTGCTCCTTACACCTTATCAAGCATCAGATCACTGATACTGGAAAGGCTGTGGCCTTTGTAGTAGTCCCCAGGGACATGAGAGGCTGTGTGGGGGTGGGGATGCAGGGGAATCTCTACCTTCTGCTCAGTTTTCATGTGAACCTAAGACGCTAAAAATCTAAGAAATCCAATCTTAGGACCATACTCTATTTTTCCTACAAACACAAGTCAGTTTTCAAACAATTTTAATGCACAAGCATATGCTGGATTTACCAGGAACATAGCCTCTGGAAAAGCAAAGTAATATTGCATTTTGTGTTGTGTAGACACCACCATTTCAAAAAATTATGTCTATCACAGTAAGGGTGTTCCTGATACTTGAGTCACCAACACACTCGCTACGTCAGTCTGCATGTAACTGCTCATATTGATTTTACACATAATTGAAGCATCAGGTAACATATTCATGTGCCTAGGCATATTTGATTAAATTACTTTTTTCCCCTCCTTTATGTTGAAATGAAGCATGTCTTAGTTGTTCTCTGTTGCTGTAACAGACTCCCTGAGACTGGGTAGTTTATAAAGAACAGAGGTTTATTCTAGCTCACAGTTCTGAAAGCTGGAAGTCCAAGATCAGAGGACCAGACCTGCTAGGCCTCGTGGCTGCATTGTTACATGGCACAAGGCACAAGGGCAGGTGGAAGAGGTGAAATGCTGGTCAGGGCCTTCAACCCAGTCTCCAGAATTAACTGCCTCCCCTGAGAAAGCCTCTAACCCCTCTTAACCACCTTTACAGGGTCCACCACCTCGCAGTACTTGCACTGGGATTGGAGTCTCAGCACATGAACTTTTGGGGGCCACTGTCAAACCACAGTAGGGCATTGTTGTGTCAATGGGGTGATAGATTGTGTAATTTCTAGTAATACAATTCATCTCAGGAATGTAAAAATGGTGTTCCCAAATATAAGGACTATCCAAAAAGGTCACAGGAGTTGCACTGAAGTGAGGTGTAAATACACAGTAACTAATGAAGACGCTGGGTTCATTACAAAGGAAGCCTCAGCTATGTCAGGTACCGTGGATGTGGATGAGGGGAAGTAGATCAGGTAAGACGGTGCAGGCACAGTGGCCGGACTAAAAGACAGATGGAAAGAAACTTTCTTCTCCAAGCTGGGAAAACATGACAGACACATTGTACACCAGGACAGTGGTGAGCCGAGATGCAGGAAAGATGAAGAATGGAGTTTAGGACAGCCGGTTTACCTGCAACTTGTCTTTGAAGACCTCTCCTTCTTTAATCTCCATACAATTTCTACTTGCTCTAAAAGGAATGTAATGTGAAGTTTGCAAACTTCAAGTCCTGCTCATCATGGGAGAATAAAGAGGACTTTACAGATGAAAATTGTAGACTAGTTGTTCAAAATGAGCCAAGAAGAATTGAGAAAATAATAAAAAAGCTATGAAATAACCAACACTAAAAATAATTACATGACTGAAAACATGGAAACTGCTAATGAAAGTCAAGAAAATTGAAAATAAGAGAAAATGTGGCTCAGTATTTTATATGCCATGTTTAAATTTAATTTTTCTAGTAATTTATTTTTATTATACTTTATAGAAATATCAGTGTGCAATACTGGTTTTGTTTTTTAGCTGTTTTTGTTTTTTTAATTTGGGAACTTCACACACACAGAGAAAGAGATAGAAAGAGAAAAATTTTTCATACACTGGTTAACTCCTCAACTGCCCACAACAGACAGGTCTGGGCCAAGCTGAAGTCGGGAGGCAGGAACTGCGTCCAGGCCTCTCACATGGGTGCAATGCCCTGAAGTCCTTCATCCTCAGCCGCTGCTCCCTACGGTGCACATGCACAGGAATGCTGGCTCCAGAAGCAGAGGTTGGACTCGATCCCAGTCACTTCAGTACGGGATGTGGCTGGACCTGATGCGCCACACACGTGCCCCACCTGCCCACATTTGTATGTTGTTATCCGGGTCTGAGCTGGGGAGAGGGGCCTAAAGTGCCTGGGTTCACACAGCTGTGTTGTCCATCAGTCTTCCAGTATACTTTTGTAGATTATTAGAAAGTATCCAAGACATTCACAGGATTATAAACATCACGAAGGAACATACACATGTCCACCATTAGCTGGAGAAATCTGCACTGGCAGTGTGGGGAAGTCCCTTTTTCTCTCCGGAAGCAGTCTGCCTCAACAGCTCATTTACAACTAGTATTCATGCCGTTTTACTAAGAGCAAGATCATTCTTCACCTGTTCTGGGTCACTCCTCTCTGCACAACTTGCCCAACTACACAAAGCTGTGCCTTCCCCGGCACAGAGCCGTGGATGCCAGGCAAATAACTCCCTTCCACGTGTGCCCTTCATGCCTTCCCTCCCAGTTTAACGTGTTTCCTGCATTTCTCAGTCTACTTATAGCCATGCTTTCATTTGCTTTTATCTCCAATATCTTTAAGTGTTCCCTCTCTAATCATGTTTTCAAATATGTGGAGCTTCCCCGATAATTGTCAAAATATTTATTCCTCACCATCTGCTCTTTTCTGAGTCTAATCTTTTACCAAAGAACACCAATAAGACTCCCACAGTTTCAGAGCACAGCCGTCTCAATATGATCTTCTTCATCTATTGCTAACTCCCTTTGATCTTTTTTTAAGATTTATTTATTTGTTTGAAAGGCAGAGCTACAAAAAGGCAGAGAGAGAGAGAGAGAGAGAGAGAGTGAGAGAGAGAGAGAGAGATCTTCCACCCTCTTGTTCACTCCCCAAATGGCCACAATGGCTGGAGCTGCGCCCATCCGAAGGAGCCACTGCTAAGCCACAGCACTGGCCCCACGATATTAATCTTTGTTCAGTCTCATAGGTCACAGGTGCAGGGAGAAGCGCTATGAAGGTCGCAGCTGAGAGATGCAACACATCCATGCACTCGGGACCCAGCAATTCCACGTCTGGGACTCATGAGCAGCACATGGGAAGCAAAGCTTCCTCATGGAAATAACTTGTGACAGCAGAGGCTTGAGAACCATCTAACGTCATCCATCATGGAATCAGCTAAGCAAATGATTCCCATGCATGCATGGAACACTCCACACTTGTGAGAGCTGTTCCCCCGCTCACCAGCACCACCAGGCTGTGGTGCCCAGTTCTCTAGTCAAACATGAAGCTTGATGTTTCGGTGAGAGTGTGTTTCAGTTGTGACTAATACTGACATTCAGACGATGTTACATAAGGTCAGTGACCCTCCATAATGTGGGTGGACTCGTCCAGTGAGCTGAGGCCACAAAAACAAACACTGAAGTTTCTGGTAGGAGGAGGAATTCTGGTCCAAGAATGTAACATACAAGTTCTACCAGTTTCCAGCTTCTGGCCTGCCCTGCACATCTGTCTTGCCAGCCCAGAAACTTGTGAGCCAGTTGTTGAAAATGTATGTATGTATGTATGTATGTATCATCTATGTTCTGTTTTTGTGGAGAACCCTTGAATAATCACACAGCTATGAAAAAGAAGACACTCAATATGGAAATACCTTCAGGACATATTTTTCAGTGAAAATAAAGAGCCAAATATGTACAAACTGAATTGAAACAAGAATGTTTATCTACAATGGGGTTTATAAAAAGTTCACAGGAAATGTTTCTTATGAAAAAACTGCATGAGTTTACAAAATCTTTGTACTCAGACAAGGTTTTCATTTCGTTTTCCAGTACTTTGTGAAGCCCCCTAACATATTTGTGTATATCAGCACCTAAACTCTGACAGGGCTCACAGAATCATTGAAGTGGGTGGAAGACAGGATGCGAGTGTTTTGCTGTATTTTTTTAACATGTTTTTGTGATTTCTGAGCCATGTGACTATTTCTACCTAGTCACAAGCTTAAATGTTCTGACTAACCTCTGACTGCCACATCTCTGATGTGGGATACGGGACGTGGGCTTCCCCAGCAGAGGCTTACCCTGCTGTACCACAGATCCCACCATGCCCGTCTGCGTTCTTGGTAACTGCCATCCTCATGGGAGTGAAGTAATACTCCATTGTGGGTTTGATTTGTGTTTATTGACGGCTAATGATATCGAGCATATTGTCAGTGTTTGTCCTTTGCCCATTTTTGAACCAGGGTATTTTTGTTGTGTTGTAGGTTTCTCTGCATTGTCTGAATATCAGTCCCTTAACAGCTATGTGATTTGTCAATGATTTCTTTCATCTTGTGGATTGTCCTTTCACTGTTGAGAATGTCCTTTGAGGCACACACATTTTAAATTTTGATTAAGTCTAATTTATCTTTTTTTATTTTCTATGCTCACTCTTTTTTTCACTCTTTCTTCCTCTATAAGCCTTTAAGTAATTTTTTTAAAATAAAGGAACAGATGCTCTAATAGAAGTCAGATAACTGAAAATGTGCACATTAAATAGAAAGATGAAGACGGGGGCCAGTGTTGTGGCCTGCAATGTTGGTATCCCATATATGGGCACAGGTTCAAGTCCCAGCTCCTCCCCACCCCCTTTTTTTTAAATTTATTTATTTGAAAGGCAGAGTTACAGAAAGGCAGAGAGAGAGGGAGAGAGAAAGAGGTCCTCCATCTGTTGGTTCACTCCCCAAATGGCCACAATGGTCAGAGCTAGGCTGATCTGAAGCCAGGAGTTTCTTCCGGGTCTCCCACGTGGGTGCAGTGGCTCAAGGACTTAGGCCATCTATTACTGCTTTCCCAGGCCATAGCAGAGAGCTGGATCAGAAGTGGAGCAGCCAGGACTCAAACTTGTGCCCATATGGGATGCTGGCACTGCAGGTGGCAGCTTCACCCAGTACAACACAGCACCAGCATCCCCCTGCCCCCCCTGCCCCCCCCTTCCCAGCCCCGACTGCTCCACTTCTGATCCAGCTCCCTGCTAATGGCCTGTGAAAAGCCATGGAACATGGCCCAAGTGCTTGGGCCCTTGCTACCCACAGGGAGACCTGGAAGAAGCTCTTGGCTCCTGGCTTTGGCCTGGCCCAGCTAGCTGCAGGCATCTGGGGAGTGAACCAGCAGATGGAAATCTCTCCCTCCCTCTCAAATAAATAAGTCTTAAAAAAAAAAAAATACAGTGTGCCTCTAACCCTTTCATCCCATAACTTGCCAAGTACTCCCTGGCCCTCTCTGACTTGCTATCCTCTCCAGCTTGCATCCTGTAACTTACCCACAGACTGGGTCAGGATGTGAGGGTCACTGGACAGACTGGCCTCAGCCTCCCTCTTATCTTCCCACCAGGTACTCAGTGATGCACCCCAGTTCTCACTCATCCTGCAGGGCAGCTGCCTCTTTGCTGTCTGCCTTCTTCCTCTTATTACAATGTTGGAGCTCTATGTTCTATGTTCACTCTTCTAGAAGCAACGTGTTCCCAAATTACCAAAGCCGCTCTCACCAGCATTTGTCAGACAGGATTTGTAAGAAACTGCTTCAGACAGCGAAAACCAATTCTTCACACAATTCTGGCTCCTCTCCCAGCATGTCGTCTTCTCTCTACGTCTCCTAGGACAGCAGGGGCTACTTTGCTCTGTGGGATTCAACGGGGGCCTCAAGACGAGATGGTGCCCTCCTTTCTCCTCGGTGCCACCCTGGGGCCCCTAGCTCCACCGAGACACCTGCCAGGCAAACTAAGCCACTCGCTACCTTTCTCTCTGAAGTCATCCATTGGTGCTGGACCCCGCCCTCATCTGTGACAGCAAGCACGTGCTTCCCTTCCCACAACTGCTCACACCGCGTGTGGAGTCCACCCCTCTGCTACCCCAGGCTCCCAAGTCTTTGATTTCCTCCCCACTAGTGATGGTTCCCTTCTGCCTCCCATGCACACTCGCAGTCGCACCCTAACCCTTCTGCATTACCGCAAGTACCCTTCTCACAGCCTCAATTTCTGCCTTCTCACTCCCTGACCACCCCCCACCCCAATGCTGCAAGTTTGTTTTCAACCTAAGCTAGGACAACCTAGGGTCCCCTCTCAAATTGGTTTTGTCCTGGTTGCTCCTCTTCCAGTCCAGCTCTCTGCTGTGGCCCAGGTGCTTGAGCCCTGCACCTACAAGGCAGACCAGGAGGAAGCACCTCGTTCCTGGCTTCAGATCAGTGCAGTGCACCGGCTGTAGCGGCCATTTAGGGGGTGAACAAACGGAAGACCTTTCTCTCTAACTCTGCATGTCCAAAAAAAAAAAAAAAAATTTCCTCTCTCAATTGCTTACTTGCCGTTCTCACCTCGATCTCACCACTGACCACACCGAGCCAATGTTCCGTCTTCATCTCACTCAGCCACTAGCAGCTGGCCACCCCCTCATCAGGAAGCACTTTCAGCTGGCGCCGCAGCTCACTAGGCTAACCCTCCGGCACACCGGGTTCTCCGGCACACCGGGTTCTAGTCCCGGTCGGGGCGCCGGATTCTTTTTTTTTTTTTTTGACAGGCAGAGTGGACAGTGAGAGAGAGAGACAGAGAGAGAAAGGTCTTCCTTTTGCCTTTTGCCGTTGGTTCACTCTCCAATGGCCGCCGCGGCCGGCGCTAACCCTCCGGCACACCGGGTTCTAGTCCCGGTCGGGGCGCCGGATTCTTTTTTTTTTTTTTTTGACAGGCAGAGTGGACAGTGAGAGAGAGAGAGAGAGAGAGAGAGAGAGAGAGAGAGAGAGAGAGACAGAGAGAAAGGTCTCCCTTTTGCCGTTGGTTCACTCTCCAATGGCCGCCGCGGCCGGCGCACTGCGGCCGGCGCACCGCGCTGATCCGATGGCAGGAGCCAGGAGCCAGGTGCTTTTCCTGGTCTCCCATGGGGTGCAGGGCCCAAGCACCTGGGCCATCCTCCACTGCACTCCCTGGCCACAGCAGAGAGCTGGCCTGGAAGAGGAGCAACCGGGACAGAATCCGGCGCCCCGACCGGGACTAGAACCCGGTGTGCCGGCACCGCTAGGCGGAGGATTAGCCTAGTGAGCCGCGGCGCCGGGATTGTGTCCCGGTTGCCCCTCTTCCAGGCCAGCTCTCTGCTGTGGCCAGTGCAGTGGAGGATGGCCCAAGTGCGTGGGCCCTGCACCCCATGGGAGACCAGAAGCGCCTGGCTCCTGCCTTCAGATAGGCGCGGTGCGCTGGCTGCGGCGCGCTGGCTGTGGTGGCCATTGGAGGGTGAACCAATGGCAAAAGGAAGACCTTTCTCCCTGTCTCTCTCTCTCACTGTCCACTCTGCCTGTCAAGAAATAAAGAAAGAAAAAAAGAAAAAGAAAAAAAAAAAAAGGAAACACTTTCCTCACTTGCGTCCCAGGAGAGCACTCTGTGGCTGCTCCTCCTCCAACACAAGCCGCCTCCCTTACACACGGCTCCTCTCATTTCTAGCAGCTGAGGCTTCTGCAGGCTGTGCAGAAGTTTCCGGCATCCACTCCATGACCTCGAAATACACTGCGGCCCCCCTCCTGCTGTAGACTCGCATCTCCACTTGGGGGTCTACAGGCTTCTGAAACGTTGCCCAAGTGGCTAAGGGTACAAGCACAGTGAAAATGTTGGCAAAGATGGGGAGGGGCAACAGAAACTCAAACAGGGGCGACGGGAGCGTGAATTGGTGCAGCTCTTCAGCAAACCATTTGGCAATGCCTGACATGGAACAAGTACATGCCCCGAACCTGAATTCTCACTGCCAGGTAAATACCTGACATGGACATATGTGTTCCCCGGAAGACACATGCAAGAATGTTCTCAGTAGCATCATCGGTCGTGGCTTCAAATCAGAAATAACCGGAACCACCCCATACCCAATAAAGGTGGCAGCTGAACTGGAGTGGGTGCAATTCTCCTCAGGGGACTGCTAGCACTTATGTCTGAGAGTGTATTCTCTCTTTAAATAAACCCTGCTCCCATTCGTACTTTGTCTCTGCTTTGAATTAATTTCATGTTAAAACAAAAACCCAGCTGAGGACTCCCATATGCCCATTAAAAAAAAAAAAAGGAATAAAGTTAGGTTATGATCACATATTGTTGGTGCTCTAGGTCTGACAGTACCTAGTACCTGTAGAGATCAAATTAATGGCACAACGTGGGAAGTATCTTTCAGAGTTAATGAGGTGGTAGCAAAATTCCAATGCAGATCACTAGCAAAAAATGACTGCATTGTTTTTTTTTTCATTTGTAAAAAGTCTGTGTTGCCCTTCCCCAAACTTCTTGTTTGTGGGAAACCTGAAAGAACTTATCCATAAGTAATAGTCAACTTCTACTCTACCCTGTGTCAGAGCTCTCCATTTCCAAGACCAGGCTGGACAATTAGCACTCCTTTTTCAGACTGATTGATTTATTTGAAAGTCAGAGTTACACAGAAAGGAGATGCAGAGAGAGAAGTCTTCCATCCACTGGTTCACTCCTCAAATGGCCTCAACAGCTGGAGCTGCACCGATCCGAAGCCAGGAGCCAAGAGCTTCTTCCAGGTCTCCCACACAGGTACAGAGGCCCAAGGAGTTGGGCCATCCTCCACTGCTTTCCCAGGTCAGAGAGCTGGATCAGAAGTGGAGCAGTCAGGACTTGAACTGGCAACCATATGGGATACCAGCACTGTAGACGGTGGCTTTACCCAGTATGCCACAGCACTGACCTCAACAATTACTCTTAAAAAGAGGTGACCTGATAACTATTCTGAAAAATTTATTGCTGACCTCATCTTTGTTTCTGGCTCAAATGTTATCCTGACAAGGTTCACCACAAATGGCCATGGGGCTGTGGGCTTCCCAGGAGTGTCATCTACTTGGGACCTGCTTCTGATATGAGGTAACCCCAAGTAAGGGCAATGGCCATCATTTTACACTGCCATTTGATTTTTGCACTTCGGTAAAGAAGCAAACATACCCCATCTCCCAGAGCTTGTGAGAACTCTTTACAAAACAGGGTAAGACTTAGAAGGATGTAATCTAGGTACTGATTGGCTCATCTGAGCGCCTTCTGGGGCAGCCACGGAAGTGGGGACTCAAATCTAAGGCCACTGCCCTTCACGGAGTACACACCAGGAGTTAAAAAAAATGCTGACGCTCAGGACCCACCACTAGGGCAAGGAGTTCAAGGTAGGGCCTCAGCAACGAAATGTTTTACACAGCTCTCCAGGTGTTATGGAAGGAGAGTGTCATCCCTGAATCCCTATATTGAAAGCCCAATCCTCAGCATGGTGGTCCATTAGCAGGTGGGAGCCCTGGGGTGACTAGGTCACAGGGATGGAGCCCTCACGGATGGGATCAGTGTCCTTATAGACACGCAGGAGACTGCATTCTCTCCCTGCTCTCCACAATGAGGGCATGGGAGGAGAGACATGGTGTGCAACCAGGCAGGCCCCTGGTGGACACCAGTGCCTTAATCTTAGATTCCTCAGCTTCCAGAACTCTGAACAATAAACTTCTGTTGTGTAACCCACCTGGTCTGTGGTATTTTGTGGCAGCAGGACAGACTAAGGCACCTGTGAATCGAACATGCAACCAGGGTTAAGTAATACTGGTTCAAGCTGTGGTAAGCAGGTCTCTGTATTTTTGATATACTCCTAGAATGTTAAAAACACTACAGGGGGTTGGCATTGTTGTAAAGTGGGTAAAGCCACCACCTGCAATGCCAGCATCCATATGGGCACAGGTCTGAGTCCCAGCTGCTCCACTTCCAATCCGGCTCCCTGCTGATGTACCTGGGAGAGCAGTGGAAGATGGCCCAAGTGCTTGGGCCCCTTCACCCCTGTGGGAGATCTGGAGGAAGCTCCTGGCTCCTGGCTGTGGCCTGGCCCCGCCCTAGCTATTGTGGCCATTTGGGGAATGAACCAGGGGAAGGTCTCTCACTCTCTAACTCTTTCAAATAAATAATCTTAAAAAAAAATACTTGAAGAGGAAACAGGACATTTTAATATGAATACTGAGTTAGGTTACAAGATGAACTGGATTATTAATTTGAGGGTGTTTTATAGTCAATTTCCTTTTATTAGGAACCGTGACTTAAAGAACTTAAGTGTACAGGAGCACAGCCTAGCGCTGGAAGCAGACGGCTTCTACTGGTGAAGCGTGCATCCCACACACTCCAGATGCAACAATAAAATGCTGACAATGTAAATCTACTCAGGAATACACTATGAACATACAAAACTCATTATAAACTCCACGCATAACTCTGCAATTTGAAATCCTCTGCAAATCTTTCACTTCACAGAGGAAAGTGAAATGTAACATAGTTAAGTTTCTCAATGTCACAAAATTGTTAATACCATTAGTTCTGGTAAGGTATTTTCTACCTCACAGCATGGCAGTAAAGTTAAAATGTTTTAAGCAGTTTCCCAATCCACTCTGCTTCTTGATATCCACAGCAAACAGCCCGGACACTGACAATGCCCAGCACCATCATATGCCAGGGTGCAGCCTCTGATGTTTGTTGAGAGCAGAGCGGTATCTGAATGCCTTCCCACAGTCGTTACAGCCGAAAGGCTTCTCCCCTGAGTGAACCCTCTGATGCTGAATGAGGTACGTGCTCTGGCTGAAAGTCTTCCTGCATTCAGGACAGTTGTAGGGCTTCTCTCCAGTGTGGCTGTTCTGATGCTCCGTCAGGTGAGTGCTTCGGCTGAAGGCCTTGTCACACTCACTGCACTTGTAGGGCTTCTCCCCAGTGTGAGTTCGCTGGTGCTGAGTCAGGTGAGAGCTCTGGCTAAACGTCTTCTCACATTTATTGCACTGGTAGGGCTTTTCTTCTGTGTGAGTTTTCTGATGTTGAGCAAGAGACGAACAGTGTCGAAAGGCCTTACCACACTTGGCACACTCATAAGGCTTTGCTCCTGTGTGAATTCTCTTATGCTGCGTAAGGTGTATGTTCTGGTTGAAGGCTTTCCCGCACTCGTTACACTTGTAAGGTCTCTCTCCGGTATGGATTTTCCTGTGCTGAATGAGGGAGGAGCCATAGCTGAAGGTTTTCCCACATTCGTGACATTGGTAAGGCTTCTCTCCAGTATGAATCCTTTCATGCTTAGCGAGAGAGGAACTCCGAATGAAGGCTTTCCCACACTCCTTACACTCAAAGGCTTTCTCCTGGGTGTGAGTTTTCTGATGCTGGTTCAGGTTGGAGAGGTAACTGAACGCCTTCCCACATTCACTGCATTCAAAGGGCTTTTCCCGGGTGTGAATTCTTCGATGCTGAGTGAGGGATGAGCAGTAGCTGAAGGCCTTCCCACACTCATTGCATTTGTAAGGTTTTTCTCCCGTATGAATTTTCAGATGCTGGGCGAGGGATGACCAGTAACTAAAGGATTTTCCACACTCGGCACAGTCATAGGGTTTCTCCCCAGTATGTGTTTTTTGATGTTGAGTGAGGTTGGAGTGCTGGCTAAAGGCTTTTCCACATTCATTACATTCGTAAGGCTTTTCCCCGGTGTGAATCATGTGATGACGGATGAAAGTCGAAGGCCCGTTGAAAGCCTTCCCACACTCATTGCATTTATAGGTTTTCTCTCCCGTGTGAATTTTCTGATGCTGAGTAAGGTGTGTGCTCCTGGTGAAGGTTTTATCACATTCATCACACTTAAAAGGTTTTTCTCCTGTGTGAATTTTCTGGTGTTCCATGAAGTGTCCTCTCTGGCTAAATGCTTTCCCGCAGTCATTACAAGTGTATGGCTTCTCGCCGGTGTGAATCCTCTGGTGCTGAACGAGGTGAGTCCTCTGACTGAAGGCTTTCCCACACTCATCACACTTGTAGGGCTTTTCTCCAGTGTGAATCCTCTGATGCTGCGTCAGAGACGGTCCCTCAATGAAGCCTTTCCCACACTGATCGCATTTATACGGTTTGTCTCCAGTGTGAATCCTTTGATGGTTTATCAGGTTTTCGCTCCGGCTGAAGGCTTTTTCACATTCATTACACTTGTAGGGTTTTTCTCCAGTATGTGTTCTCTGATGGCGAATAAGAGCTGAACAATAACTAAAAGCTTTACCACATTCATTGCACTTAATAGATTTCTCTTTTTTAACTGGATGTGAATTCTGTTTGACACCGGTTTTGGCAGATGTCTGTTGTGGAGTTATCTCTTGTCGTGTTCCAACACCTGAACCCTCACTGACATGTGTATCAGATCCTTTATGCGCAGGTCCACTCCCCCTGCTCGATTCCGTCACCTCCCTGGGCACTGCCAGTGGGGCTGCCCGCTGCCTCTCGAGGCTGCCTTCTGACCCCACAGTTCCCACGAGGCTGGAGCTCCATGGGCTGTGTTTTCCCACTACTGTGTGTGGAGATGGTTCTTCAGGAATGTCTGGTGCGGGGGCTGACACACTATTTTCAAGTTGTATCTGCAAGTCTGAAAGAAAAAAGAGAATGCCAGTCTTCTCTGAATAGAGAAAAAGAAAACTGCTGTTGTGGGACTGACTTAATGAAACGGAAATTTGTAAAGCCCTCAGGAAATTCTGGCAGTTTTCAAATATACAGCCCTATTAATTTGGGAGAAACTAGAAGGAGCTGAGGAAAACACTACAGAACACATTAAAATGGCAAGAGAATATCTGGTTCAATTTCACAGATAATCTCTAAGAAGCAATGACGGAGGTAGCTACATGTAGGGAGATTAATTTTTAAAATGAGTATGGGGTGGGCATTTGGCCCAGCAGTTAATCAAAATCAGAAAAAGAACTGGAGGACTGGACTATAACATCTTGCAGGAGTGGCAAATGCAGAGTAACTAGGATGTTTAAATGTAGGACAGGAAACTGAGCTCAAAGAAGGAAGAGAAAAACTGAAGCCACTGGAAGAACGTGCGGAAGCAGAGAGGAGCGGGAAGACCCTCGAGAGCATTCAGGGTACTGGGGCGAGGAAAGCAGTTAATCAGCAGACACACCGAAGAAACTGAAACAGCAAAGCACACCATCAGGAAGCAGTGCTGACCAGACAGACCACAGGAAGGCAACAGGCAGGCAGGGCCGGCAGGTTGTATCTAGAACTCCCCTGGTGAGGGCGGTGCCACACATCCCACAGGGCTCCACGTCTCTCCCATGCTGTGAGCCTGCTCGCCATCGCCATCAGCACTGCTGCAGGCACGGGCAGTGAGGAGAACCCTGGGGTCGCACACCGTGCCCTCCACACCTGGCACCTGGGCGTGGCACGGCACAGGCACTCTCGCAGCAGAGCTTCTCCGTGGGGACAGGATCACAAAACACGGGCTTTCAGAACAGCCATTTAAGGAATGTGTTTTCATCACTAGAAATGACTTCGAGAGAGATGTGTCTGTACAGCAGATGGCTGTACAGAATCTCTCCTGCAAGTACATCAGGGTGACGGACATGCAGACCTTGGAGCCTGATGCTGCTGAGTCGACGGCACATGGGGTGGCTGATCTCCAACCCCGGGTGGAGATGAAGGCCGCGACCCAGTTGCCCAAGCAGAGAACTGCCGAGTATCACGGACAGGCAAAGAACGAAGACCCGGAGAAGCTGCGAGGGCCAGACTGAACACCAGCAGCCCTCCTGTGACAGCAATCCTGCTTACTTCACATGGTCTCTGGGAACCAAGCAGTGTGCCCCACCCTGTGCATGGACAGGTAGTCGAGAGGGCTGACAACCATGCAAGGTAGATAGAACACGCGCCAGTCAGTGTTACACATCACCATTCCACACGCGTCAGGCCTCCAACACAGCCTGGCAAGGACAGCAACAGAGAGGAAGAGGAAAATGATGGGGACTAATCCCAAGGCCTGATAAAATGTTAGCTAATACATCATTTCCCAATTTGGAACACAGAAAACATATTCTTCCCCATAAAAAAGAAACCACCAGCACCTTAACTCTGGAAGTGGAGATGTATCCCGTACCTAGAGTTACGACATATTTTAAACTTTCCCAGGATCTGACACTTTGTGCACTTTGGAAACTGATGACTTAGAAGAAAGTCATTAAGAGGTTCAGAGAGAGTTTGATAAAGTGGTATCTGACGCTTCACAGGATATTGAGAAAGGAGGTGGCAGGTGTGCAGCTCTCCTGCTGTGTGTGACTAGGAAGGAGAGATAAGCAGATGGTGATTAGAAAGATTAACACGGATGGTCCATGGCTTACGATGGTTCTAATTTACAGTGGTGCAAAAGCAATTAGCATTCTACAGCATACTTCACGTGCATCTCTTCCTAGGCTGGAACACGCAGGACACTCCCCCCGATGCTGACCACAGCAACAGCCACCGCTCCCCATCAGCCCTGTGGGCACGTCACACTTCAGTGCACTGTGTTGCTAAGCTGCGCTGTGAGAAAGACGTGTCTGAAATGCATTTTCAAATTACTGTTTTCAACTTACAATGGACTTCTCTGGATACAACCCCATCTCAAGGGGTATTTGTAGTGCTACCTCGGTATGAAGGAAGCTGCAGATTCAAAACAGAGGAATGAAGGGCTGAAAAGCAGGTCAGAATTGTGAGACCAAGTCCTGAAGCAGAGGGCAGCCAGGAAGGGTACCTCCTCTGAAAGTGCAGAAATAGAACAGGCACTGAGACAGTGACGACGTGACCCAGCGTCAGAGTTCAGAAGACAGTTCCTGTTTCTCCACAGCTCACACTTCAAAGACAAACCACCCAGGTACACTTCAGATACAAACAGTGTCAGTGGACAGCTAGCACTCGGCATATTCCTCTGCTGTCATTCATTGCTTACCTCCACAGGGACCAGCTGGACGGCCTGGCTCCACCATCCATGGCTCTGTCCCTTGCTCCAGCTGGGAAATCACATCAGGTTTGGAAACTTGGAGTCCTGCTCATGGAGAGAAAACAATGGACCCTGTCTGCAATAGGCAGAAGCACCGCATCCGTGTTAAACTTAGAGGAAATGTCCCAAATTCCCGACAGAACTCGGGAACTGCTCTGGGTTCAGAAAAATTATTACTTTGTTCCTCTGCTTCCCAAGAGAGGGTAGAAATAATTTTTAAAATATTCAGCATTTACAAACGTTGATTCCAACACTTAAGACACATGGAGGCACAAGCAAGAGGCTTGGTGTTGGTTAGCCCTGTGAGCTCAGCCTTACCTATAGACACCAGGTGCGTATAATTTTCCAGCGTCACATCCCTGAATAAATCTCTCTGTACAGGATCCAGCTGCTTCCATTCTTCTTGAGTAAAGTCCACTATCACGTCCTTGAAGGTCACAGATTCCTGAAACACCAAATGCATTTCTGCTCAACTGCATTCACCTAGGAAGGGGCAAGGTCAGCAAGCCTGACAGATGATGCAGGCTGCCAGTTCTGAGCAATGGTCTCCGCGTGTCCTCATCTGAAAATGACTATACAACAAGCAGCTCACACATCGGGTCACTGCAGAATCAAACGAAGCAAACAGAAAGTGCTCAGTCAACACTGGCCATCGTTCTTCATCATCACTGTCAACTGTGCCCTAAGATGTGTCAAAAATGCACAGCAAAACTACCATCAGTAATATTTTCCCCACCACATCCAATGTGCAAGAAGAGTCAAAGATCTTTTTTAAAAAATGGAGGGTGGGATTTTCCCTACATTTCAAATTACACCTAAAGATAAAGTAATTAAAATGGGGGAGGGGCTGGATCCAGCATTGTGGCACAGCAGGCTAAGCCACCATCTAAAACACAGACATCCCATATGAGTGCCAGTTTGGGTTCTGGCTGCTCCACTTCCAACCCAGCTCCCTGCTAATGTGCCTGGAAAGGCAGCCGATGGTCCAAGGTGCAACCACGTGGGAGACCCAGATGGAGCTCCTGGTTCCTAGCGTAGTCCTGGCCCAGGCCTGGATGTTGAGGACATTTGAGTGAGCTGGCGGATGGAAGATTTCTCTTTCCATCTCCCCTTCTGTTTGCAACTCTATCTTACAGATAAATGTAAAATAAATAAACAAATCTAAAAGCAACAACACTCCCCGAGTGCCCACAGTTGCTGAGGTTGGGCCAGGCCAAAACTGGGAGCAGGGAACTCCATTCAGGTCTCCCACGTGACTGCAAAGGACCCCAGTACTTGAGACATCACCTGCCACCTTCCATGGTGCACATAAGTGAAAGCTGGAATTAAGAGCCAAAGCCAGCCCTTGAACCCAGGCGTTCTGATCTAGGATGCCAGCATCCAAACGTCCACCCTAAAAAATATCAAAAGGCCTGGAAAGAACACATTGTTTCTAGTAATCTATTCCCAGAATAAGGCTTAGGAACAGTCTATCAAAATATAAACATACATGGAACTCAGTAAGATAAAATTCAGTGTGTGGCATTCAATCAAAATTATGTAGGCCGCAGGAAAATACAACCCACAATGAAGACAAAAATCAACTGATTTAATAAACGACACCCAAAGTGGTAACTAAGTGGGTAAATATATACATTTTTTTCTTAGTAAATTTTTCATAGATATTTGACTGCTTAAATGAAAACATTGTTCTATGGGATATAAGAGAAACATATGGCAACAACAGCTGCAAACTCGGAGGGCAGAATTGGCAGCACATTATATGGTTCTTATACTATTTATAAAGTGGTATAAAATGATAAAATATACATTCTTTCAAGGTTGCTCACTCATCACTTATGATGATGGGCAATATTCTTGGCAAAAAACGCAAATTTCAATGAATTTAAAAGGACCTCAAGTCACACATGGAAATGGAATGTTCTCTTGACATGAATATGTCCAATATCTTGGTGGTGACGGTTTCATGAATGTACACAGGCCAAAACCTACCAAATATATACTTTAAATCTATTGTGCAATCTACTGTTACAGTACAGTTCTGAAAATATAACTGAGCTGAAGTTAGGAGAATTGGGATCATTTATTTCATAAGAGGATTAAGTTGTGGGACTGGAGATGTGTGTAGTGGGCTAAGCCTCCGCCTGTGGTGCCAGCATCCCATATGGGCGCCGGTTTGTGTCCTGGCTGCTCCTCTTCTGATCCAGCTCTCTGCTGTAACCTGGGAAAGCAGTGGAAGATGGCTCAAGTGTTTGAGCCCCTGTACCCGCGTGGGAGACCCAGAACAAGCTCCTGGCTCCTGGCTTCGGATCAGCTATGGCTGTTGAGGCCATCTGGGGAGTGAACCAACAGATGGAAGACTTTCTCTCTCTGTCTCTGCCTATCTCTGTAACTCTACCTCTCAAGTAAATAAATAAATTTTTTTTAAAAAAAGAAGAAGATTAAGTTGTGGGGCAGGAGGTAAATGGGGAGAGCAGAGTCCAATAACGAGGAGCCTGACTGAAGAAGAGAGTGAGGTCAATCACAGCTCATGGAGCCACCATTGCCTTTTCTAAGTCCTCAGTTATCGGTTTTTCTGCAACATTACGAGGTCACTTTTCCTCTATTAAATCCACTGATGGTTCACAAAAGCCTACAGAACAGAGCCTTCAACTTCTTACCACTCACTCTTTCATATTCCAGCCACGTGATTGCCACTTTGCAAACACCTCCCCCTCTCCATTTTCTGAATCCTGTGACACGTCTGCCTCCCAACTCCTCCGTACCTAGAATCCGCCCCACACCTCATTGGTGCCAGTTCTTTGTGAGGCAGCACAAACTCCAACCCCTCCAGACTACCTGCAGTTCACAGTGTTCATTCCACCTTCCTTGTACTTACCCGGCATGTTCTCCAGCAGTCATCTCACTCTACTCCAGTCAAGGGTCATGTTTCACACGTTGCTGGGGGTACAGTTAGGGGCTAACCCAGAGGTGAGTGACGGTTGCATCAGCAGGACTGTGAGGAGGCCATGGGCAGATGGGCGCTCAGAACAAACTAACAACACTGGCTTTCGAATGAACAGCCCAAGGTAAGAAAATACACACTCTAAGCCTGGGGACAAATAGCACTGCAGGAAATCTCAACTCACCCGGACGCTGGCTGGCAGGAGTGGAGTTGGTCCTCGCTGGAGAAGGGCAGGGTCTGGAGAGGACAGGTCTAGGGAGGAAGAAGCCACACTGAATGCTGTCAACACAGCTGCCCCCGCAATCCACTTTTCTACCTGAAATCAACAACCTACGTCATTGCCTCGCACAGCCTGCTCAACAGGTGCAAGAGGCAAGACCTTGCTCTAAACTCAGTTTCCCCCAGATACTCAATGAGTTATATGGATCATACATCTCAACCTAAGGACCTCGCCATGTGGGGCAAAATATTTCTGCTGCCTATTCTGCTTAATATAAAATTTTAAAAATTAATCAGACTGCTTTCTGAAAGTCTCTGTAGGCCATCTGAAAACTCTGCTATCAATGCAAACTGAATATCACGATGAGACACACTGCTTATGCTACTCACCCATCAGAATGGCTAAAATTGAACAGACATGGTCAATACTAATAGTTGCCAAGAAAACAGAGGGACTGGGACTTTTGTATAATGCAGTGGACTGTAAAATTATCAATCACTTAGGAAACCTGTTAAGTGATATATACTAGAGCCAAATATGTCTACCTTGTGACTCAGCCAACTCCACTCCCATACACGGAATGCTATGTCCACCAAAAGACCTGTTCAAAAATGTTCACTGTATATTTATTTAAAATATCCCCATGGGAAATAACTCAAGAGTTTTTAAAAGCAGACTATATAAAGGTGGGAACATGGTGCAGCAGTCAAGTTGCTCTCTGGGACGCTTGCATCCCAGACTGGAGCGCCTGGTTTGATTCCCAGCGACTCTGCTTCACATCCAACCTCCTGCTAATGTGCACCATGGAGGCGGCAGTTGATGGTTCCAATACTTGGGTCCCCGCCGCCCAAGAGAGACCAGACAGGTGTCCTGGCTTTGGCCTGGCTCAGCTTTGGCTGTTGCAGCATTTGAGGAATGAACCAGTGCACGGAAGATCTCTTTCTGCCTGCCTTTCAAATAAAATGAAAATGAATTTTTAAAAATGTTTTAAAAAGAAAACACAAACAAATCATGATATATTCATACAATGGAAAAATACTCCAAAATACAGGCAGACGAGCTGCTAATCTATAAGCTGAATGCATCTCACACATATAGTGCTGAGCAAAGCAAGCCAGACACATGCAACAAATGCAGGATCCTGAACAACGTGAACAATAACAGAACAGAACTCTGCAATGCGCAGGGCCTGTCGTTCCAGGGGATCTATTAAGGTACCAGGACACTGTCTTTGGGATACTAATATCAGGGTAGACCAGTGCAATCTGAATTTAGTCCCCATGTTCAGACTCCAGAGACCTAAGCCTTAGTTTTAAGAGAGCAGGGTACAATTTACTCAGATTGACCTCAAAGAAACAGATAACAGGATAACTGTATGCAATAATCCTGGGTATTGAATATGATGGAAACCATTACTAAATCAAAAAGGGCAGAGATAAAAAAAAAAACAGCAGCTCAGGGAAGTAGGTGGGGTGGGAGGTATGGAGGAAAGCTGTGGTTATTGTGGTGGCAATGTCTGGGTAAGTATGGAAGTTTTATTTTATAAAAAACGTATTGAGGGGTCGGTGTTGCAGTAAAACAGGTAAAGCCACAGCCTGCGATGCCAGCATCCCACATAGGCATGGTTCAAGTCCCGGCTGCTCCATTTCTGATCCTGCTAATGGCCTAGGAAAATCATGGGAAAATGGCCCAAGTGTTTGGGCTCCTGCCACCCACTTCTTCGGGGAGACCCAGATAAAGCTCCTGGCTTCGGCCTGGCCCAGACCTGGCTGTTGCAGTCATCTGGGCAGTGAACCAGCAGCTAGAAGATCTCTCTCTTTCTCTGTCCCTCTCTCTGTAACTCTGCCTTTCAAATAAATAAATAAATCTTCAGGCAGAGTGGACAGTGAGAGAGAGACAGACAGAGAGAAAGGTCTTCCTTTTGCTGTTGGTTCACCCTCCAATGGCCGCCGCGGCCGGTGCGCTGTGGCCGGCGCATCGCGCTGATCTGAAGCCAGGAGTCAGGTGCTTCTCCTGGTCTCCCATGGGGTGCAGGGCCCAAGCACTTGGGCCATCCTCCACTGCACTCCCGGGCCATAGCAGAGGGCTGGCCTGGAAGAGGGGCAACCGGGACAGAATCCGGCGCCACAAGGCAGAGGATTAACCTATTGAGCTGCGGCGCTGGCCTTAAATAAATCTTTAAATTTTCAAAAAATGTGTTAATCAAGAAATTATTTTGTTAATTAAGAAATTCTTGATTTATCTTAACAGTGCCATGCCTCAGAAAGTAGAGGAAGCAATAAAAGGAACTATTATTCTCAACTTAATTTTGACCAGTAACAAAAAACAGTTTTGTAACAGAAACCTTGAGAGGAAAAAAATGAAAATATTACTTTAGTTTTTAATAGTGGGAGGAAATGTTATACATGGACAGACAAGCACTCAAGACTTCAGGAAAACAGTCACGAGAAAAGTCTCAGGTACGATGTTTCTGATTCCAAGAAACAGATATCAACAGAATCAATAACCATGACAGTGACAGGAACCAACTGTGTACCCGCACTTAGTCACGTGTCACAAATATGACGATTGCAAGAGACAGTAGCTCAGGCCAGGGAATCCTAACTACACAAGCATAAAAAATCTCACAAAAAAGGATCTAATGAAATCATTTTGGCCAATTTTTAAAAATAAACTTTACTATTAAACTTTATTTACTTTCATTTTATTTCAAAGGCAGAGAGCCAGAGACAGAAACAGACAGAAAGGGGAAAGAGCTCTTCTACCCTCTGGCAACAGATGCAGCTGGGCCAGTTCAAAGACAGGAGCCTGGAACTCAATCCAGGTCTCTCACTTGGGTGGCAGGGACTCACGCACTTGGGCCATCACCTGCTGCCTCCCAGGGTGTGCATTAACAAGAAGCTGGACCAGAAGTGGAGTCAGGATGCAGACTCAGGCACTTTGAGATGGGTTTGCCAGTGTCCCCAGTGGCGTCTCAATGCTGTGCCAAACACCCACCCTTGTTTTGGCCAATTTAATTTTGAGGAACTTAGAATTTAAAAGAACATTATATAAATATATGAGGGGCAAAAAATTACGGACAAATATAGGCACAAAACAAAATGAATATGAATGCTAAGACTTCCAATGACAATATTTTTAATAAATACAAGAAAATGGACTGCACAATAGGTTAAAGCAAACCTGACTGTGTAGCCACACTTGAAAGAATGCAGAGGGGAGGCACCAGTGCTGTGGAGCAGTGGGTTAAGCCACAGCCTACGGTGCTGGCATCCCATGTGGATGGCCCTTCAAGACCCCACTATTCCACCTCTGATCCAGCTCTCTGGTAATGTGCCTGGGAAATCAGTGGAAGATGGCCCAAGTGCTTGGGCCCCTGCATCCATGTGAGAGACCCGGAGGGAGCTCCTGACTCCTGGCTTCAGCCTGGCCTAGCTCCAGCCATTGTGGCCATTTGGGGAGTGAACAGATGGAAGATCTGTCTCTCTTTCTCTCTATACGTAACTCTTTCAAATAAATAAGTCTTCAAAACAAAACCACACAACAAGGGCACAGCAAGCATCCCATGTCAGCTGCTCTGCTTCTGATGAAGCTTCCTGCTAATGCTCCAGAGAAGGCAGGAACCGACTGTCCAGGAACTTGGGCCCCTGCCACCTGTGGAAACCCAGATGCAGTTCCTGGCTCCTGACTTAGACTTAGGCCTGGCCCAGCTCTAGCTGTTGCAGATAATTGGGAAGTGAACCAGCAGACAAAAGATCTCTCTGTGTCTCTCTCTGTTGCTGTCTTTCCAATAAATAAATCTGAAAACAAATGATGCAGAAACGACAACACTGCAGAAGGAAGTCTATAGTGACATGTCACAGGGCTCCGTTCTGACCTGACATGTAGGAACAAACAGAAGGAATGCTAACCAACTTTGCTAATGAAAAGTTGAAATGACAATTCAAACACTGCCTAACTAAATTAGAATTATTTTGATGCACTGGAACACTTTGCCAAGACAAGCATAAACGTGAAATCCTGACATTAAGGATATCCTGCTGCTCCATTTCCTACCCAGCTCCCTGCTAATGCACCTGGGAAAAAAGCAGAGGGTGGCTCAATTGCTTGGCCCCTGCACCCACATAGGAGACCTGGAAGAAGCTCCAGGCTCCTGGCTATTGTCTGGCCCAGCCCCTGACATTCTGGCCATCTGGAGAGTGAACTAGCAGGCGGAATACTTTTCTCTCCCTCTCTATTGTAGCTCTGCTTTTCAAATAAATATATCTTAAAAAATAATAACAATTCCATCATACAAGAATGGCAAAAATATAGTTCACTGAAGTTTACATCTTTTATATATATATATATATAAATATAAAGACCCAGGGTTCACTGTATTTGGTTGCTGATTTTTTTAAGAAAATGCGGGAGGGGAGGGGCGGCGGAGCTGTGGCGTAGCAGGTAAAGCCACCGCCTGCAGTGCCAGCATCCCATAGGGGCACCAGTTTGAGTCCCTACTGCTCTCCACTGCCGAACCAGCTCTCTGCTATGGCTTCAGATCAGCACAGCTCTGGCCGTTGCGACCATCTGGGGAGTGAACCAGCACATGGAAGACCTTTCTCTCTGCCTCTCTGTAACTCTGCCTTCCAAATAAGAAAGAAAGACAATGCAATCTGATGCCAAACAGCAAAACTAATATCCAAAAGAAATGGGACCTCCCACTTACTGGCATTTTTCAAAGCACATCTAAAGAATGCGTTTAGTTTTAGAAAATGCTGAGAAGGGTCGGCCTAGTGGTTGGGACAAAGCTTAGGACACCAGCAACCCACATCAGAGTGTCAGGCTCAACCCCTGGCCTGACCCAGCTCCAGCTCCTGCTACCGTGCACCCTGGGAGGCAGCAGGTGGGAGACCCGGCCTGAGTTCCGGCTCCCTGGCCTAACCCCAGTCGTTGTAGGCATCTGGGAGTGAACCAGTGGTTGGGAGATCAGGCTGTCCGCCCCTCTGCGTCTCTCTGCCTGACGAATAACTGTTTTTCATAAAAGCCAAACGACGGCAAGCAGGAAAGTCCTCAAAGAAGCGTTCCACAGCGCAAGGAAGTCGCAGAGAACTCTCAGCGGTTCTGACAGCTGAGTGCCGGACTCTGAGCGGCAGCAACGGTCCCTTCCTTTGGGGAACTGAGAGCTGAGCTCAACGCGGAAGTTACAGGAATAGGCACTGCTGTGCCGCATAAAGAACCAAAGGCAGCCACGGGGCTGTCCGCACGCAAAATGGCGAGTTCAACGCCACACGCGCTGTGGCACAGGCTTGGCCACCTGCCAAGGGCATTTCAGAACTAACGCCCGCACTGACGCGGTGGCTCCCCAGAGTCCTCCCGACCTCCAGGTGGTCACTGCTGAAGTCGTGAGGCTCAGGGACACTCGGGGCGCAGGGGCCGCCCCCCAGCCTCCCCGCGGCGGGACCCGCGCGCCGTCCTCCCCCGCTACCTTCCATCTCCGCTCATCCCGCTCCTCTGCGGCGTCCTCCCAGGCCGAGGGTCAGCCGCCCAGCTCCTCTCGCAGCGCGGAGGCCGGCTGCCCTAGAACACAAGCCGGGCGTCAGGCGGGCGACACGCGAGGCTCCCCGCTCCACAGAAGTGTCCGGGAGAGCCCCAGACAGGCACGTGGGGTGCCCGCCACACAGGACACACAGTTCCGCCTCCAGCGCCAAAAGCGCTCGGTGCGCGCCCTGGACACCGACCCAGGAGCTCGCAGACGGCCGGGGACCCCGCGGGCTCGGACGCCGCTGCACGCACCTGTTGCCGGGCGTGGACGCTTGCAGGTGGGCGGACGGGGCAGGGCGGGGCCGGAACAAAAGAACAAAGCCCTAGGAAGGACCGGTCAGGACCGCCCGCGAGGAGGACGCGAGGGGCCCCTTCCAGGACGCCCCGGCTTCCTCCCGCCGGGGCCACGTCACGCGACGCAACCACGATGACGTCACGCGCCCCGCGGCCCGGCAGTAACCATGGTGATACCTAGCTTTCCCTCCCTCCCGCGTGGTGAAGCACACACTCCGACCCCGGGTCCGGAAGTGCTGGGACCGTCGCCAGACCCGACGAGGGAGATCCGAGCGGCCAGGCTTCCCAGGCGCCAGCCTCTCACGCCCACAAGCCGAAGCTTCAGAGACCACTTCCGGCCGCGCCGACACAGCCCCGCCCCACACGCCGGTGCGCAGGACGCTGGCTCCCGGGATGCTCCGCGGCGACGTCGCGCACGTCATGGCCCGAGCCCGGGGCCAGCCGTGGGAGCCGCTCTGCGCAGGCGTGCCGCCGCTGGGCTCGCAGTTGGTTTTGAGACATGGCCCCTTATACGTACACAGTTCTAACATGCTAACAAGCGTCTCCTGGTACGGCACTTAGTTTCTTACCTGGAGTCTTCTGCCCCTTTTCCTCGTTAAAAATCCTGGTCCTCACGCACTGACTCGCTTTCCTGAGTCTCAGAAGCGAAACCCGGAGGAGGTGTCACCCGGTCTTGTCCTTTCAGCAGTGCACTGGCCGTGCCTACGTCAGTCCGCGCAGGGAGCTGCAGGCAGAGAGTACAACCAGCTGTGACGAGTGTGTGTGTGTGTTTAAGATTCACTGATTTATCTGAGAGGCAGAGTTACAGAGCGGTCTTCCCTCCGAGCGTTCACTCCCCAAATGGCCGCGGCGGCCGAGGCTGGGCTGGTCTGAAGCCAGGAGCCAGGAGCTTCTTCTGGGTCTCCCACAGGGGTGCAGGGGCCCAAGGACCTGGGCCATGCTCTACTGCTTCCCCAGGCTCATTAGCAGGGTTGGAAGTGGAGCAACTGGCACTTGAACAGGCGGAGGCTTAACCCACTGTGCCACAGCGCTGGCCCCAGTTTTTGCGTTCATTTAATAAATACGTGTTAAATGACTGCTTTATTCCAGACATCATGCTAGGTGCTGGGGATATGATTATCAACAGTAAAAAGCCAGGCCTGGCTTTGTGACACAGCAGGTTAAGCTGCCAATTGGGACAACAGCATTCCATATCCTGTTGCCTGAAAGAGACTTTTCTTGGGCTGATGCTGTGGTGTAACTGGTAAAACCGCCGCCTGCAGTGCTGGCATCCCGTATGGGCACCAGTGTGAGACCGAGCATGATTTTATGATTTTACAAATCGTAAGGGAGGAGGGGGTTGGAACTTATGTTCCAATTTTTTTAATTTTTTTTTTTTTTTAGGAGTTAGACCCTCATGCATCTTGCTGAGCTTAATCGCCTTATCAGAAAGACTGGTGATAGCACTCAAACTTTGTGAGAAAGGGTGCCAGTCAGGTTGGCAGATCACTGTCTTCCTAAGAGAAATTTGGGAAGGTGAGACTGAAGACGGCATCATTATGATTTGCTGTCACGCAGGGATGAACTTGAATACTGAGCTGAGGGAATTTACAAGCAAAGTGTGCAATGTGCAGCCTGGTTTTTAATTGGTACTTGTGGGGGTCTCAAGCCCAAAGCTAGCCCCTGACCAGCAGGGGCAGCACAAGCACTCCCCAACAAGGCGAACGGGAAGGGTAAGGTCTACGGTGATGAGCACATCACAACACCCGTGAGTTCTGTCGAAGCAGGAACCGCTTCATTGAGGAAGCGTACAGGCTTATAAAGCTTTCAAAGGACATGCGCAGTAGGGGAGCCAGTCAGCGAAATGGTCACGCAGGCATGGGTGGACCACGCACAGGGGCATCTTAAGCAAAGTATAGGGATCACACACTGTCTACGTGTCCGGAACCAAAGCGGACCTATCCCTGCCGGTGGTCTGATCTTACCTAGCTTAACCCAACAGCCGCAGACACGCCCCTCGAACATCCACCAAGTGCCATATTGTAGTGGAGATTTTAGGCAATGCCCAACAGGTACTTACAGTAAACTGCATGAGGAGAGAGGTAAACTGAGGAAAGAATTGCTAAGCAAAAGGAACCAGCCGTAGATGACTTGGAGAATTTCTGTCATACTTTGTATAGATGAGGCTTTCACTGTATGTTGCGGATAACAGGAAGACAGACATAATTTCTGACTTCAGTGACTTCTCTGTTGGGCCTACATTACGAAGAT